>NW_019260263.1:471192-525379 GCF_002742605.1 Olea europaea var. sylvestris
CATGGATCACTCTAAATTGGATCAAGCCACAAATTATATGGGTAAGGATTGTGTGGTTGTTGGGAATGGTGCCTCACTATCCATTATAATTACTGGTAAAATTTTCCCTACCCCAAATCTACATCTTCTTGATGTCCTAGTTGTACCTCGCCTTACCAAGAATTTACTTTCCATCAATAAATTAACATCAGATTTTTCTTTATCCGTTACCTTTACTAATAACATATTCATTGTACAGAATCGCAAAACAGGAAGGGTGGTGGCAACCGGAAAGCGTGATGGAGGCTTATATGTGCTTGAGCGAAGTCATTCTACTTTTATTTCTGTTCTTAAAAATAAATCGCTTCGTGCACCCTATGATTTATGGCATGCACGACTTGGACATGTCAATCATTCTGTTATTTCTCTATTGAATAAAAAAGGCCAACTTTATCTTACATCTTTGTTGCCTTTTCCAACTTTATGTGGCATATGTCAAATTGCTAAAAGTCATCGCTTGCCTTATTCTCGAAATGAACATAGGTAATCGAATACACTTGATCTTATCCATTGCGACATTTGGGGTCCGTCTCCAGTCAAATCTAATTTAGGATTTGTCTATTATGTCATTTTTATCGATGACTATTCTCGTTTCACGTGGCTCTATCCTTTAAAATTGAAATCTGACTTTTATAATGTTTTTATTCAATTTCAAAAATTTGTGGAAAATCAATACTCCACTCGAATTAAAAATTTTCGAAGTGACGGGGGCGGTGAATTTATCAGTAATTTCTTCCAAGATCATCTCTGCTCTAGTGGCATTCAACATTAGCTCTCATGTCCATACACACCTGCCCAAAATGGCCGTGCTGAAAGAAAACATCGCCATGTAACTGAGATGGGATTAGCACTCCTTTTTCACTCCCACATTTCTCCTTGCTTTTGGGTTGACGCGTTCAGCACTGTAGCTTACATCATCAACCACTTGCCTACACCATTCCTTGGAGATAAATCACCTTTTGAGATTTTGTATGGTAACCCTCCGAACTATGAAAACTTTCACCCTTTTGGTTGTCGTGTGTATCCTTGCTTACGAGATTATATGCCTCACAAATTTTCTCCTCGCAGCATCCCATGTATTTTCTTAGGCTACAGTCCCTCTCACAAAGGGTTTCATTGCCTCGAGCCTTCCACCTCTAGGCTCTATATTACTCGCCATGCTCAATTTGATGAAACTAATTTTCCTTCCATTGCTACCTCTCAAGTTCAACCCATATCCTCCCTTAACTTTTCCAATTTTCTGGAACCTAGCCTCACCCATGCAGATCCACCTCCCCCACTCCCTGACACTCGTTCTTCACAACTCACTCAATCCAGTTCTAATCCATGTATTATGTGTGCTGATCCAGTGATTGAGTCTTTGCAGGATCCTCATTCTCTTGCAGGTGCCTCTTTATAGACCTCGATTCCAAGTTCATCTCCTCTTGAACCTGGTGCAGATCCCACACCTACTGCAGTGGTCCCGTTGGCCACTCATCCTATGCTTACAATAGCTAAAGCTGGCATTTTCAAGACTCGATATCCAGCCAATCTTAGTTTCTTGGGCTCTTCTGGTCTTCTTTCTGCTCTTTTTGCATCGACTGAGCCCAAAGGTTTCAAATCTGTTGTTAAAAATCCTGTTTGGCTTACTACTATGAATGAAGAAATTCATGCATTACAGAATAATCGCACCTGGGTTTTGGTACCTCGCCCTGCCAACACCAATATTGTGGGCTCCAAATGGGTATTCTGAACCAAATACTTACTTGATGGATCTGTTGAGTGCCTTAAAGCCCGCCTTGTTGCCAAAAGTTATACACAGGTCCCTGGTCTTGACTATACTGATACTTTGTCCCGTAATCAAGGCTACTACTGTTCGGGTTGTACTCTCTCTCGCTGTTACACAAAAATGGCCCCTTCATCAACTTGATGTCAAAAATGCATTCCTCAATGGTACTCTTACTGATCAAGTTTATATGGAACAACCTCCAGGATATATTGATCCTTGCTTTCCAGACCATGTTTGTCAGTTGAAGAAAGCTCTTTATGGTCTCAAACAAGCACCTCGTGCTTGGATTCAGCGCTTCAGCTCCTTTATTATTCGCCTTGGGTTTTCTTGCAGCCGTGCGGACACATCTCTATTTGTCTTTCATCAGAAGTCCGATATTATCTATTTACTTCTTTATGTTGATGATATCATTATTACAGGCAACAATTCTTCACTTCTTGCCCGCTTTACTCGTACACTTAACTCTGAGTTTCCCACTAAAGACTTAGGCTCTCTCAGCTATTTTCTTGGTCTTGAAGCCACTCCAACTTCTAATGGTCTCTTCATCAGTCAGCTCAAATATGCACTGGACATTCTTACTCGAGCTCAATTACTTGACAGTAAACCTGTTCACACGCCCATGGTTGTTTCTCAATATCTTTCTGCTGATGGTTCTCTGTTTTCAGACCCTACTCTCTATAGATCCCTCATCGGTGCACTACAGTACTTGACTATCACAAGGCCCGACATTTCTCATGCTGTCAACTCTGTCAGTCAATTCTTACACGCTCCCACTAATGATCACTTTCTGGGTGTTAAACGCATCCTCCGCTATGTTAAAGGCACCATTCACTATGGCCTACATTTTCGCCCTTCCACTTCTCCTGGTGCCCTTGTAGCCTATTCTGATGTTGATTGGGCCGGCTGCCCGGATACTCGTCATTCGATCTTTGGTTATTCTATCTATCTCGACGACAATTTAGTTTCCTAGAGTGCCAAGAAACAACCGACTGTCTCTTGTTCCAGCTGTGAATCTGAGTATCGTGCCCTTGCCTCCATTGCCGCTGAACTCATCTGGCTCACACATCTCCTGCATGACCTCAAGGTATCCATGCCTCAGCAGCCCACTCTCTTATGTGACAACAAAAGTGCCATTTTTTTAAGCTCCAATCCGATTTCACACAAGCGGGCCAAGCATGTTGAATTGGACTACCACTTTCTTCGTGAGCTTGTTGTCGCGGGAAAACTTCGTACACAATATGTCCCATCTCATCTACAAGTTGCTGATATCTTTACCAAGAGTGTTCCTCGACCTCTATTTGAGCTCTTTCGTTCCAAGCTCTATGTCCGATCAAATCCGACGTTGAGCTTGCGGGGGGTATTGGAAATAATACTGTGATTGAGGATATTACTCTTCAATCACAATCTTCCCATAGCATGCCAATGCCAATCACGTAATTGAAGGAGGCTAATTTACACGATTTCCATTTCATTGTAAATTATTGATTTGTATTCCATTTATACTATCTTGTAAAGCTCTATATAATGCAATACGATACACCACTGAAATCAAGGTGGATTTTTAATCATTCTTATAAAGTACCAGAATTAGCATACTTGGAAACTTTCAAGAATCTTAACAGAATTTGGGAACAGTGGCATGTCATCGTCCTGACAACTCATTTTTCTCTGTTGACAGAACATTATTACATCATCTTTTAGATCTGGATCAATATTTTCTGTAAATGTGGAAGTAAATGTTTCCATATGTCATTGGACAGTTGCAGGATTTCAACATATATAATTTTTATATCTGGTGTACTTTACCATGCTGTTTGGGTGCATTATTTCTCATATGGCAGCTGATAGGAAAAATATGGGATTAGTATTAGTAGTGAACAGGAGTATTAAATAAGGTAATCATCAGGAGATTTGACCATTTGTCGGTCCACTATGTAAGACCCTTGATAAATTGGAGCAGATGGGAATCCCTGTGACTGAGCCTGAATAAGAACAGGGTGAAGCTTAAAAAGTGGGATAAGCTTTCAAATAGAAGTTTTCAACAGGATAAGAAATGTCTATCACTGCTCCCTGCTATCGTGTTCAAGTTTTGTTGGACTGCTAAGGAGGAAAGCTACACCAATGTGGACAAAATAAAATTGACTGAAGACAACGCTTCTACCAGAATTAAGACTAAGGTTTTTGAGTGACTGGTTTACACAGATACAGATATGTAATTTGAATATAATACTGATACGTCAATATGACTTATTTGAAAAAATTAGGATACATCAACATAATTTTATTAATATAAAAAACATGAATATAGAAACATGATGATAAAAATAAAATAAAATACTAAAGCACTTTATCTTAATAATTAATTGTCTAAACTTCATTTTCTTCAATATCATCAACATCAATTTTTTCATTATTATTAAAAATAACATTCTCCAACTCTGGCTCATCTAATAATAAATTAGCAACTTCAAGCAATCTAACACCTTAAAAAGTATCAAATGAGTCTCCGGCAATGTCCAACATTTTGAATTCTCATTTTGAATGGAGATCAAATTTTCTTAATAAAAGACGCAAATTGTTATGAATGAAAGCCTATTTTTCAGCTCGTTGTACATTTATTTTATTTCGTCTCGTAGAGTGCACAAAAGAGTACGTACTTCAATTTCTTTCGGCACTAGATGAAGATAAAGGTTGCATAAAAAGTTTTAAAGCAATGTTTTGTAGTAAAGGTGAAGGTGAACCATGAAGTATCGGATATTTATCAAAAATTTAAAAAATATAAAAATATATAAAATAATTAAAAACAAGTATCCAGTACGTATTGTATGTTATCGAGGAGTATCGGAGCTTGGACACGTATCGGATACAGGTACGTAACAAGTTTACAAGTATCGGAGCTATTTAGTTTATAATAACTTCTTTATTAAAAAATGCCATGGATTATTTGATATAAACTTCATGATGATTTGAATAATTTAGCAACAGTTGACAATGTATTACGAATTACTGTGAAAAATGAATTCTGACTAGACAGATGGTAAGAAAAATAATTGTGTGTTCCCTCATTATACAATTAGCAGTTATGTATAGTGGACAAATGCAGTAAGTCTGGAAATTTAGTGACAATTGAAATCATTTGGAATAGCAGTTCCAAGATCTCTTCTTAAGCATTAATGGCATTTATTGGTTTTTAGAGATAAGAGCCATGTAGTCCTTGTTTAATTATCACTATGAAAATATGAATTACTTTGGTTCAATAGAAAATTTTGTCCATAAGAAAATTTATGTGGCACATCTTGTCTCATGTCTTAGTTCTCATGTTTTTGGCAATTCCAGCTTCGCTTTATTCGCCATGATTCCATCAACTACAATTTGGCAAGAACGCAATCAGAGAAAGAGGACTCGGATTTAGATGATGAACCCGAGAAGTTAGTTGCTTATACTCAAGACTTTTCGCTACATAAGTAGTAGTGATTGTTAGTTTTATCTCAAAACTCTGCACCATCACGAGGCATTCTGATCTCCATCATTGTGACAGAGTCAACTGGATGAAAATCATATTCTTTTGTGTTGTTAAACAAAAACTGCTAGTGCACATTATATATGTTGCATCAAATTTTCAGGGTCATCCAGTTATTACTTTGGATCTCTCATTTCTTTATATCAAATTATGATCACACCCTCATTTTTTTTCTTTCCTTCTGATTCATAAGAAGAACACTGAATATGCTACGAGGATTTTTGTCTTTTCAAACCTTTTAAGATTTGCTTGAGCTTGCATTCCAATCAATATTCTGCACATGGGAACCAGGAGAAAATAGATTTCCTAGCTTACACACGGTTATTGAAGCTATTGATCATTGTTACATGTTATGATTAATTTGGTCTTTTTAAAGTCATTTTGTGGTTAAATTGGCTACAGGGATAGACAAGAGAATGTTCAGAGTCATTATATAGAGATCCTAGAGAACAAGCAAGACAACAGAGTTGAGTTCAATAAAGGCGTCGTTGCCAATTATGATTACAAGTTAACTCACTTGTTAAGAGGGTGGTTCCCTTTTCACAAATTGCCCAGCTCTAATGCCAGTGAAGAAGATGACTAGCTTCTCAAGATTTTCACAGAGTTTAGTAGGCAGTTCTATAAATGGGTTTTTTTACAGTAATAAATATTCTTCCAAGAGAGAGATTTGGAAGGCAAGGTAATAGCTCGGCGGATTGTTGCATCTCCACGATCTGAAACTGCTTCAACCAGTCACCAGGAATAAACGTTGGTCAGAAATTTTACGTCAAAGCTCAACATCCATAATGCAAACTGTCCTGTAGCATGACCTATGACTTGTAGAATCAAAAGACAGATTTGATTCATTTTTGCTCAATAATTACCGTTATTGAGGCTTAATATGGGAAAAGTTTGCCTAGTATCTACCTGTTGGCTTTCCTCTGAATTACATTTGTCTCATGTCAAAAGAAATTGATTTTATTCTAGTCCTAGTAGTTGATCTGAGATCAAGCTCAAATTAATGCAGTAGGGATTATAAGCTAGCTAGCTGCAGTATGATAATCTGGTTAAAGGATTATAGCGATGATTTCAAATAACCTTGCTGGATGTCGTCATTCTGATTTTTCTTTTCCACGTCAAGTCTTCTTTATCTTATTTGTTTTTTCTTTTCTTTTGGCTCTTCAATCTCTTGTCCTACTCACTCCATCTTTTGTCCTGATGGAAAATATGGAAAAGAGAGGGAAAAAATCAAGCAGCAGGCGCATGAGTGCAACAAAACAACTTTAATTTACTACAACCTCATCAATTTCGTGGCATAGATTGAGATAGCCTTTCAAGGATTCGCCTCTTCTTCATTGGTGTCCTATGAGGAAATTCTGAAGAAGAAAAAAGAAATAGAGAAATGGCGAACATGATCATGGCTTCCTTCAACTCCAAAGCCGCAATCACATCCACTCCTACAATCCGCTCTTCCTGTCAAGATGAAGAAGGAGACCCAGATTGAGGTGGAGCAGAAGCTGGCTGAGGGAAGGAAGAAAGGGGAGGCAGAATTGAAGGAGGCATTGACTAATTTGGATAAGCATAGGGCTGACACTATTAAGGCTCTTGACTAGCAGATTAGTGCTCTCAGTGAGGAAATTGTGAAGAAGGTCCTCCCTGTTTCTTGAAATTCTTGTATTTGGATTGAATTTTATCCATTTGTATAATATCAAGGATTTACTTAATGTATAATGAATTGTGAATCAAATACTCCAGTTTACAAATTTTCACAATATGGCCTTATTGGTCTCATCTCATCTCTCTTGGAGGAGGTAATTTCAGCAATTACACTCTTCGTCTCGAAATGCTGTGAATCAACTTCTTTTTCAAGCAATTGACATGAATATATCTTGTAACGACCTGACGTCTATGTCAAGCTGTTAGCTTACATACTGTTTGCTCTGAGAGAGCCCTTACGGACTTTTATCGCATCTCCAGGATTCGAACACGTGACCTCCTTTGTAGAGGGATTTAAGTTGAATTCTATTGTCAGCTAACAGCTGGAACATAGAGGCTGAGTCATTACACATCTTGTTTGATTTACCTTCAAATGCCATTGTTTTCCAATAAAAAGCTAAATTTTGTACAGCAGCGTGCATAAGGTGACTATCATTGTGTGATAGCTATATATGGAGTGATTTAGAATCATTAACAATAATATCATGTGATGCTACTATGATTTTATATCAAGTGAAGGAGCAAATCTGGTCTTTGATTGGTAAGGAGATCATTCTCTGGAAATATGATTCTCAGTAATAACAATCTTGCATTTTTGTGACAGCTCAGAGAGAATGAAGGAATTGCAACTGCCATGACTATCTGTTTCTTTAGCTGCTTGTCATGAGTTAGAAAATTGGGCAAAGAACTATGGTCAATAAATGGATTTCCCAAGCACATGCCTAGCCGATCCAACGTCGGCATGACTACTTTCTTGCTATGATCGTATACAAACTAGATCAACAACAATAGGGCAGTAATTGATAGTAAATTTTTACAGAATTTGATTTTTTTAATTATTTTTTAATTTTTTAAATTCAGAATCAGATGTTAAAATGGTTGAATTGGTAGCTCAAATGTAATATGAATTGATGTCAAAGATATAAACTTCGTGTAGTCAGAATTTACAGATGTCGGAACAACAAAACTTACGTACAAACGATTTGTTTTTACATGTTATTGACACCTTGCTATGATCGTATACAAACTAGATCAACAACAATAGGGCAGTAATTGATAGTAAATTTTTACAGAATTTGATTTTTTTAATTTTTTAAATTCAGAATCAGATGTTAAAATGGTTGAATTGGTAGCTCAAATATATGAATTGATGTCAAAGATATAAACTTCGTGTAGTCAGAATTTACAGATGTCGGAACAACAAAACTTACGTACAAACGATTTGTTTTTACATGTTATTGACACGCAACGAGATCATCTCAACATAGAAGGTTTCCATTATTTGAGGAGAATTTTGTGAACAATAAATGTTTTACTTGTGAAACAGAGGTGACTTGATCAATCTAATCTTGGCTCATAAATTCCATTTGCCTTTCACATTCAACTAAACTTCACCATCCATTTTATGCTAATCTCATTCAAAGTCCCTATTTTTATGAACAGATCTTCTGCCGTTCTGTTAATATATATTTTCATCTTACTATTTCTTCAACAGAAAGAATTGAAAACACCTTCATTCTTCTCTTTCCTCCAGGAATTTACTTGTTGGTCATGATCATGGGCTTGCCTAATCTTCATTTCATTATGCACATCAACATCGTCCTCTTCCTTCAACTGTAACAATGGCTCTCCTATTCTTGAGAATCTCTCAAATTAAATCCTAAGTAAGATATCTACTTTTCAATTCTTCTTTTTATGATCATCCCACTGATTGTTAGATTTCATGTCACGTGCATGTTGAATCTCTCTTCAATTTTTTGTTTCGAATTTCTTGTTTTAAGTTTCTGTCATTTAATCTGCATTGTGATGAAAAACCATATTTGCGAATCCTCAATTGATACGTGCTATAATTCTCAACAGGTAACAAATGATAAACTTTGTCCCTTAGAATATATAATAATTTATAAAATTTATTTGCAGTTCGCAACATGAAGAGAGTTTGTTGGCCTTATTATGATCCTGATTTTGATAGCCTTACAGAGAGAATAAATGGCCCAGCGTAAGTTTTATGCCAGAGGTCATCTTTTAGTTTCTGTAACGATAACAGGATTGAAATGGCCTAAGAATGTTTGGAAATATTCTATTCCATTTGCAGTTGCATAGTTACAATTGACAATGAGAGCCTAGAAGATTGCACTATTGTTAAGGTAAATTAAGTGTAGTCGATCTCTTCATGTAACCAGTTAAGAAAGGAAATGAGAATAATCTAACCAGTAATAGCATATATGTTGCAGATTGACAGCATAAACAAACAAGATCTCCTTCTGGAGGTGGTGCAAGTGTTGACAGATATGAACCTCACTATATTGAAAAGCTATGTATCGTCTGATGCAGGCTGGTACATGGATGGTAGTCATCACCGCTTCTCTTCAGTATTATTTCTTGCAAATTTATATACGTATTGTTTGTATCACTAAGATTAATTTAGTTGATTTATTTATATATTATCTCACAGTTTTCCACCTTAAAGATGAGTTTGGCAGCAAAATTACTGATCAAAGAATTATGAACTGTATCCAGCAGGTAATATCACTATTTCTAAACCTCCTCTTCCAATATTCTTGATTTTCATTTTAATGAACCGTATGTTCACGTACATGTATAGCACAATTAGTTAAAGCTTACTTTATCAAAACTTTGGCTTTCAAGAATTAACATTATTTTAATGTGAAAACATTTGAATAAGTAATAGAAATACATCATGATTCATGGATACAAGAGCACCAACTTTGTAGTAATACAGTTAACTATCAACTCCAACTGGCTTTTACATAGCTACAAGTTTCTGTTGTCCGAGAACTTGTGTAATGCCAAGGAAAGTTATGCAGGCTATTGGTGCTAATAGGGACACTGCCCTGAAGTCAAAGGCCAGAAACAGCTTAGAGTCTCATCCTGGTAGGCCTAAAGCAATTGAAATGACTGGAAAAGACAGGCCCGGTTTGTTATCGGAGATATCAGCTGCCCTGGCTGATCTTCATTGCAACATTGTCGAAGCACACCCTTGGAGCCACAATGCACGCTTGGCATGTGTTGCTTACATTTCAGATCAATCCATGGAAACCCCAATTGAGGATCACCGGCTCCATGCCATTGAAGATCACCTCACAACTGTCCTCAGAGCCAACACTACCTGGGACGAAAATGCTAGCCAGCAAGAAGTGAAGCCTGCAGTCATTCCTATGGAGAAGTTAGGCACAATGACTAATGTAGAACGGCGCCTGAACCAACTTATGCTATCTGTTCGGGACTTTGATGGGCCTTCGCAGGCATTGACTGCAAATTCAATAACTATGGGATCAGATAGTGATGAAGATGAGAGGAAAAAGGCAAGCGTATCAATTGAGAGTTGTAATGAGAAAGGATATTCAATCGCTACCATCCAATGCAAGGACCGAAGAAAGCTTATGTTCGATACTGTATGCACACTTACAGATATGCAGTTTGTGATTTTTCACGCTTCCATAGATTGGTTGTGCACATCAGGTATTCTGTTAACTTTTACTAATAAATGACATTGGTTGCTCTTTGTTTCTTCATAAAACAATATGCTTTCATAGGAGTACTTTATAAGACACATCAATGGATGCGTGTTAAACACAGAAAGTGAGAAGGAAAGAGTTGTTAAATGCTTGGAGGCCGCCATAGTACGCAGGGTTTGTGAGGTATGTTCTGTTTCCGTAGCACAATGAGTCTAATAGTAGTTAGGGTGTCAGCTGAATGCAGATACATTAATTTTCCCGTACTTACATTATTTTGTACAATTGTGCAAATCTTGGTCTATACTTCTCAATTTTCGGATTTAAACAAGCAGGGTGTCCGCTTAGAATTATGCGCGTACAACAGAGTGGGGTTGCTCTCGGATATAACACGTGTTCTCAGGGAAAACGGCCTAGCAGTGGTCAGAACCGATGCAGTGACGCATCGGGACAAGGCGGTGAATGCTTTCTACATCAGGGATATTTCAGGTAATAATGTAGACATGAACTTCATAAAATCGATGAAGAGAGAAATGGGTGCAATAGATCTTGCAGTGAAAGATGAAACAACAGTTATTCGTCCAACCTCATCTGGAAGATCAAATTTTTCAATCGGTTATATTTTGAAGTCTCAGATCGAACGCTTTTCCCACAACTTCGTTGCAATTTAATGATGTAAATATGAAGCTAGTTTCATTTAGCAGTTCTAAGAATTGATAATCTACATAATCTTTGATACACCATAAATTACTTTTTGAACACTGTTTCTGCACTGTAAATAAATAGAATCAAGGTAATATATGCATTGAACAAGAATCCTGCTGTATGAACTCAAGAGCTTTCAGTGAGCTCGTCTAACGTTCATCAAACCTCTGTGCCACTGGTGGTTGGTTCAGAATCTGATACTTGCGCTTTGAAGATGCTTTCAATATCTCCTTCAGTCGCGAGATTTCCATAATATTAACCATAAACGAAAATACTTGCCTTCCACCTTAAAACATCATTAAATGGAAACATATAGTGATCAGATATTATTACTGGTTGGAATTCAGATTAAATAATGCCTTGCAAATTCTAGGACTAGCCACTTCATACCAACTACATAAGCAAAACTTGGACTTGAACATAATCATAATAATCTTCATCTTTACTTAGGTACTAAGTCGTATACATGGAAGTCCACGTCAAGGACTTATAGGGCCGTGAAAATGTCCTTGAATATCAGTAAATTTTGATGGATATATCAATGTCCTTGCACGATATAAACTGCTTCAGTTTAAGTACAACTAATTCAAACTTGCCCCGCCCCACACACCCACACAAAATACAAATAATGTGTGTGAAATCTTACAAAAACAGTTGGCTTACTGTTGAAAGTGGAGGAGAAATCGAATTTGATGAAAATTCAGTTGAATACACTGTTATGTATGTTTATTGCTTTGCTCACCAACTTCAATTGGCAATTGTTTATGTGGCACGTAGGAATGATATGATTGGTGATTTTTTTTGAGTTATGCTACATTTACAAACATGGTTTACAAAGTAGGTTGACCAATCATTTCAAAAACAGATTTTTAAATCATTTAAAATCAATGATCTGAATTTTGCCAACACACCTTTTGTCAACCAACTTTATAAGAGAACTTTGTACAAGTAGAATTATTGATTTTTTTAACATGCTTGTTATTATAGTGAATTTTGCGGGTGCATCATGTAAGTGTGTAAATGCTTTTCGAGCAAGTTATTATTTAAAGTTTCTGACGAAGCTTAATATTGAAGAACTTTGAGGTGACAATAGTAGGTTTGAAGAAATTAGTTTGGCACGACCAGGTGATACTAAATGAGGCTCACATCTACTAACAATTACTCTTGTTATTAATAAGTTTAATGCTATTATAGATGTTCTTGAAAATATATCAGGAGATGACATCAATTTAGAGCAAAGACAATGGCTACAAGATAGATGAGCACTATTCAAGATTTTAAGTTTGTGTTTTATCTACACTTTATGTTTGAAATTACCGATGATTTTTCATAAGTCTTACATAAAAATGATCAGAATATTTAGAGTGCTATGACATTGTTGGATTTGTGTAAGTATGTATTGCAGAACATGATGGATAATGGTTGAGATAATTTGTTAAGTGGGAACTGTGATGCTCGGACCCTTTCTTTTTGGCCAGCGTACCCGTGTCGACACGACATGACACGGGTATGGGTATGAAATATGGGGTGGACACGGCAGATTTCAATCGACGTGGCAACAGATGGAAACTATTGAACTTCTGCCGTCAGTTGCAAAGTCTCGTTGCCAATTTTAGGGAAGAAGAAGGGGTAGTTGGACTTGGGCCTTTTTTCATTTTAGATTCTAGGTCTTTTGGGCCTTTTTTTTGTTATCCATAGGGAATTGTAGTTGGGCCTGTTTCTTGTTTTAATTTTTCGGCCTTTTGGGTTTGGGTTTGGGTTTGGGTTTATTTTTTTATTTTTTTCCCTCAGTGTGGATTTGTGGTTGAAGTATATTTACAACTTTACACTTTTATTAGTTGGGTTTAGTTATCTCTTTCTTTGTATTTTATAGTTTTATTGGTTGAGCAAATTACATGAGGTTTATTATTTCTTAAATATGTTTTTTTTTCTTTTTTTTTTCTAGATAAGATCATTTTAATTTAAAAAAATATCATGGTAAGTGTTGTTACAAAATTTTTAAAAAATTAAAAATGTGATTTTTCTTTGGCCAAAATGATTGACAAATAATTATAAAATTAACATAAATAAATGTTTTTGAACAATTTAATAGCATTTTCTGAAATTAATATATATGTTTTTTCAAAACTTGAAAAAATAGAAGTAATCAAATAACACTTGACATATTTCTCTTTTTACAATTTGCAACTAATTATTGTTTAACTTTTTACATTTGATTTTTTGGGGGGAAAATTGAAATTTCGAAGACACGCCCACATACCCATGTTTGAAATTTGGACTTCTTTTAATCATATCCTCGTATCCTACTTGAGTCCGAGCAACATAGAGTGGGGAGGTTGAATTTTGTGTTGGTAGACATATTGTAGTGCCAAAATATGGAGGATATTATTGTATTGAAAGGCTGACCTAGGCGTAGAGCTCAACAAGTGACTTATTATCATCTCTTTTATGTTAATATGTATTGCCATATGATAGACTCAATCTTGCAAGAGTTGAACGATCGTTTTCCAGAGTCAACTATTGAGCTTTGATCTTGCATTCCATGTTTAAGTCCTAGAGTTTCATTTGCAACTTTTGATAGGGCTAATTTGCTACGTCTTGCTCAACTCTATCATTTGGACTTCTTTAGTGAAGAGCTCAATTACTTAGACCTCAACTTGACAAGTTTTTTATGCCCGTGAGAGTGAATGAAGCTTTCTTTAACCTCAATAACATATCTTGTGTAGATCAAAATTTGATAAATAATTTCTTTTTTTTTCCATTTATTTGTAGTCTCATCACCTTGACTTTGATATTACTTGTGGCAACTGCAAGTGTTAAAAGGGCATTCCTTGCCACAAATCTAGTCAAAAGTGACTTGCGTAACAAAATGAGAGATGACTAGTTGAATGAAAATTTGGTGGTTTAAAAGCGATTTTTGCAAATATTGAAAATGAGGCAATCTTGCAGCACTTTCAAAATATGAGACCGCAAAGAATGCAGTTGTCTGATTTTAAAGTTACGAAGTAGGGTTGTATCATGTATTTTTCTTATTATTTTGGGTTTTATTGAATTATATTTTCATGTATATATGATTTTTACATTTGAGTGCATTGACACATAGATTGGAAAAAAAAATTAATATTATTTAATTAAATATTAATAAACGACTTAGCGATTGTGGCCATTGACTATCCACGATCAATGTTCAATGGTCAACACCCTAGCTCACCAACATTCTTGGATCCGCCACTTATTGAAATTAAAGTTTGGAATATTTTATTTTATCATTTGACACCAAGATTCATTTGTCATCATCTATTTGCCTAATCTCCATTTAATGTGTGCAACGGATTACTAATATTCCACCTTGTTGATCCCAAAGGCAACGCAAGAATTGAGATTAATGACGTTGTATGAAATATGTAATAAGATCACAAGGATGAAACAAGATTTTAAGCCCCCGTTTGGCTCCATTATTTGGATTTATAATGAGAGGAATAGTGTTTTTTTTTATAAATGAATGGTTGTAAAAGAACGAAAAGTTTTCGATTTACGTGTAATAATATTTTATTGAAGATTGTGTGGTTGAAAATAGGGGAGAGAAAATTTTAAATTAAATTGATGAATTTTAAAGGAGGCCAAACGGGGGCTTAAAGTAAAGAAATTAAAGAGAATTAAGCAAATGAAACGATATTTTATTATAACGACGATATGGAAAGAAAATTAAAAAACATCAATTTTGGCTTGAACTATAATGGAAGAAGATACAACTATTTATAAGTACATATCATACCATAAAAATGAAAATAATGTGAAGTAAGAAAATAATATATTTTCAATAAAATCACGTAACAATAAGGGAACAATATTTTCTATGTAAAAACAAGGAAACAATTTTTTTTTTTTTTTCCTAATGTGGGTCATAAACCCAACACACCTGACAACTTTTAGTCCTGAATGCCATACCACTGAACTAAGAATAATGCAAACTTTTGGGGAAAACTTGGAATAGTAAACGATCCAGCATGCAGCACCGTCCACTATATGAATGAATGATAAAATCACAACTAAGAGTGGCCCTCGCCTGTCATCTATATTTAGCACTATTAATGTTAAAACACAAGTCTAGGTAGCGTTAAGTGTTCATTAAATGAAATGTACAATTAAATAAATAATATAATTTTACTTTTAATTAAATCTATCACATAATGTCATATAAACTGGTGTTCTAGTATCACTGGTATTAGATAGCGTTATTCGTTAACTGATTAGTAACTATAAATTTAGAGTTGGCCAAGGGCAAAATATAAACGAGAACAAGTCTTGCTTTTGCTTAAAAGAAAGTTACTCATATATGGGTTGTCTTCTCTCTCAAAACTGGAAACTAGAAAATGTGGGATCCTTAACTGAGTTATATAACTTTCTAAAATAGCCACAGTTGCCACTAGCAAATATTCATAGCATTTATTTTAAGAATCAGTTGTCGATTGATTTGATATCAACTCCTCTGGAAATAGTTGCATGACCGACCCTTGTACGAAAAGGAGTTGAAAATGCAAACATAAGAATTGATAATAGTAATAGACATTAGAAACCTAGAGAAGATAAGCAATTTGATCAAACTCAACAAATGTTGGCAAAGCATGAATCATTAAAGGGACTACTTTATACAAAGAGATGATGTTCAGAATTTACGCGCAATTTGACCAAATTTTGGAGGTATGGTATTTAAGTTGTCAGAAGGACGTTTCTGACTGAGTAGAGTTCATCGATGACTTTGCTGATGTCCATTCGTTCTCTTGGAACTTCCATGGACCAAGATATTCCAATCTTCATAACTGAGATGAGGTACTTTGGTATTTCATATTCAGGGTTTTTGCTCAGTCTCTCCTCTTCGTCATAAAAAAGTGTAGGATCACAAATTTCCATGATGCGCTCTGGAATGGCCATCTTGGAGAAGTTATGCAGGTTCAGGCCGCTAGAGAAATCATGAGCAGTGGGACGTTTTCCTGTAAATAACTCGAGCAGGAGAATTCCATAGCTGTACACATCGCCATAAGTTGATGGCTCACTGCCCATACCGTACTCTGCATACATACATTACTTTCTTCTAAGTGAAAAAGGATGTCTTTCTGGTGGTACAACATTTAATTGAAAAGAAGCAAAAGTGTAGATAAAAGAAATGCAATACCTGGAGCAGCATATCCAAAAGTACCCTTAAATCCTTCAGAGAGAGCACGGTTGTCCTCGTGGATGAACCTTGCCAGGCCAAAATCACCTACATGAGCAACCAAGTTCCTGTCCAAAAGAATATTGCTCGGTTTGAGGTCACAGTGCACCAATGGAGTTCCACAATGGTGATGGATATAATCTAGTGCAGAAGCCACATCAATTGCAATGTTCAATCTTTCTACAAGTGTTAAATGCCTTTGCCATTGGTTGGAATCAACAATTTCAGGATCCTGGTGTAACCAATTCTCTAAATTTCCATTCTCCATATATGCATAGACAATGGCCTTAAATTCCTTTCCTTGGAAATCAACACTGGAACAAGAAGTTAAAACTTTTACCAGATTTCGGTGCCTGATTCTTCTCAATGCCTCGCACTCTGCTACGAAACTCCTGGAAGCTCCTCGAACTTCAAGTTGGAGTACTTTTATGGCAACAACTGATCCATTTTCATTAAGAGCTCCTTTATAGACAGAACTGAACTTCCCAGAACCAATTAGGTGGTCTGTTGAGAAACCATCTGTTGCTTTGTAAAGGCTTTTATAAGATACCATTGGGAGAACATCGTTTCCCTGACTATCTGCTAACAATGCCTTTTTCTTGTGCTTCTGGCTGTAAACAATTATAGAGATTGTCACCGGTATTAGCACCAAGACCGAGCTACATATACATATTACTAGTATTAGCGAACGAGAGATTCTTGATTTCTTTGAAGTTTCTTTTATGGAGCATAATGGAAGCTGTAAATCAGGAATTCCTCCACAAAGCTTACTGTTTCCATCAACTGACACTTGGCTTGAGTTTCTGAAAACTCCTTCGGTTGGTACCTCACCCTCCAAATCATTATAAGATAGGTTCAAGTTCCTTAAGAATGAAAAATTGTCCAAGAATTTTGGAATTTTGCCCGTGATGTTGTTGTGAGAAATATCTATGATTTCCAAGCTTTTCAACGAACTCATAGGAAAAAGATTGCCTTGAAAGAAGTTATTAGCCATGTAAAGCTCCCTCAAGCTTATTAAGCTGCCGAAACTCTCTGGGATAATACCAGACAACATGTTGTTTGAAAGATTCAACAGGACTAGATGTTCTAAACCACTGATTTTTGAAGGCAGGAAGCCCACTAAACTGTTGCTTGAGAGGTCTAAGAATTCTGATAAAGATGGGAGGCTAAAAATTTCTTCAGGTATGTAACCACTAAGATTGTTTCGAGAAATATCAACTGATAATAATGAACTGCTTCTTCCCAGGGTATAAGGTATGATACCCTGCAAATTATTTCCTTGAAGGTAGAGTTCTGTCAACAGGGTTAAATTTCCAATAGAAGATGGAATTTCCCCTGATAATTTGTTCTCCAGGAGGGATAATATTTTCAACTGTTGAAGCTTTCCAACAGAATCAGGAACACTACCCTTGAGTTGGTTTGACCACAAATACATGGTCTCTAAGTTTACAAGTTCACTGATCTCGGTCGGAATATCCCCATATATCAGATTTCCCCCAATCGTAAATCGCCTAAGCCCTGAAATATTGCCTATAAATCTTGGCAGAACTCCTTGGAACCTATTTTCACTCAGATGTAGTAGGCTTAAGTGAGTACAATTGAGCAATGATGACATGAAATCCAAGTCATCAGGTTTCCCATATCCAAGCTCATTCTGATTAAGTGCAAGCCAGTCAAGTTTCTGCATATTTCCAAAAGACGGTACTTTCCCAGTGAAGCCATTTACATTTATAGCAAACAACATAAGCTCTGTGGCATTCAATACCGAGGGAGGAATATTTCCTGTTAGTTGATTTCTAGCAATGTTTAGCTTTTGCAGCTTCGGAAGAGTAGTAAATATGTCTGGTGGTAGGCTCCCTTGGAATTTATTTAGGGGCATATCAATGTTAGTCAATGATGACAAGTTGAAAAAAGATGAAGGGAAGGTACCAGACAGGTTGTTGATGCCAAGCTCCACATACTCCAAATTCCTCAGACGACCAAGAGTATCCGGTATATTTCCAACAAAATTATTTCCTCCTGCAGAAATCGAAACGAGGGATGAAATATTGCCCAGATAAGGTGGTAACTGTCCAGTCAAGTTGTTCAAATAAACAAAAAATAGTTCCAGATTCGATAGGAACTGAAATTCCATCGGAATTGTGCCAATCAGATTGTTACCACCCAAACCGAGTTTTATCAGATTGAAGCACCTCGATATATTTTTTGGGATTTCACCAGAAAATGAATTGTTTTCAAGGCTTAGTATTTTCAGCCTTGATAACCTGCCTACCTCTTGAGGGATTTCGCCACTGAAGCTGTTGTTGTAGAGCTGGAATTCTCTAAGAAAACTTAGGTTACCGACTGAGGGTGACAGTGATCCTGATAACATGCTTGAACGCAAATCTAGCTTGACTACTCTCTGGTGCCTGTGGCTGCAAGTTACGCCAATCCAACTACAAAAATGTGTCGATTCATTCCAAGAGGCCGTCAACTGTAGTGGATCAGAGTCTATGCCAGCCTTGATGGAAAGCAACGCAAAACGATCTGTCATGTTTCCAGTAACTTCAGAGGTGGATTTTGAGAAGGGTTGATAGCAAGACAGAAAGATCGAGACAGAGAGAATCAAGAAATGAAAAGTAATAGAGCTCATTGTTGCACAAGGAACAGGTTGATTTTGTTTGATCAGTGTGAAAAATATATTGAATATAAACGAAAAATGAATTGAATCATACAGCCTATAAATTCGGTCAAAGTTACTTATTTATCATCTAAATATTTCGTGAAATTCATCATTCTTCATCTTTATAAACTATTTATAAATTTATAAATTAGATTTAGTGAAGAGTCAACAATTCATGACGTAGTTGACTTCAAGAAATTGCCAAAGACAATATTTGTGGCGTCTCTAGAAAATTCAAAACCTTTGACCATCTCCCAGGAGCCATATTGGGAAATTATCCCCAAAACACAGATTTCCAATATTTCCAAGATATCTGCAACATTTTCAACCGTGAAAAATTGTCTCTCATACAATAGCCAATGTCACTTTATGCTTAGTCAAAAATTGGTTCCTCTTTAGCCCATGTTTAATTCGGCTTAAAAATTGAATTAAAATTTAAGTCAAAATCAATATTGATTAAAATTATGAACTTAATATTATCCACAATCTTCAATTACACGTTCCATCAAATTTTATTAAAATTTAATAAAAATCTGATTTTTATTTAATCCAAATAGGACTTGATGGTTTGTGAAAATTTCAGGTAAAGTCACATCGATCCCCACAAGGAGCACGCACCTCATCCCAATGGGTGGTTATATGCTTACGAAGGAAATTCCCTCTTTATCAGGATTCGAAGTTACTGATTTATTGGAAAATTTTCTTAATAAATCTAGAAATTCAAAATAATTGAAATCTATTCATTGTTAATACTTGTAGGTTTCGTGATCATTATGTTATTGCTCTGGGGATGTCACTCTAGTTCTCTCGGGTTAATCAAATGGCATAGCATTCGTGTATCAAGTTGACAATCTGGTGACTTGCTAGCCGTAATACTTTGATAACTCAAACTTTTCCATTTGGCATCCAATGCTTAGCTACAATAACTAGGGTTTTTTCTTCCTCCAAAAGTCTATTTCATTATTATTATTATTATTTTTAAAGATAAAATAGACTTGAAGTGTTCTCAAAAATCCTCTTTTCCTAATTTAAGCAAAAATCTACTTTATTTCAAAATGTGAAATTTGTTTGGTAAGTCGATAATTGTAAACCAACATTTTAAGTGAAAAGTTCACACATCAAATAAAATCTTAAAAATACTATGATTTCAAATCATAAAATATCAAATGTTCTGGCACAAAAAAAAAACAAAAAAAAATAAAAAATGTTAAGTAACGTGCATAAAAGATAACATAATATGTTCTTCAAAAGAGACTTAATTTCTTAAAATTATCGTTTCTAGAAATTTTACTTGACAACCCCATGAGAATCACACGACCCGTTCTAATCTAAAATGTTATTGTAAGGGTGAGTATTTTGAAAAACAGTCAATAAAAAAATACATGTATATCATTATTAATATGATATAAATACAAAATGACATAGCATACTAACATTTCTTAGATTTAGAGCAAATTGGTTGCGAAATCCAATAACTCAAGGAATTTCATACGAATTCCTATATTCTATAGGATTCACATATTTGACCAAATAGTCCATCCCGTATGAGTTAACATATTCGACCGAACGGTCAATTTTAAAGAATTTAACATAAAAATTGATCCGAAAGTCTTATAGTATTTCATGCCAAAATTAATACCAACATCAAGAAATAAGAATTTATTACTTTGCACTATATATTCTTATCTTAAATGATATCAAAAATTCTGAAATATTCTTTTGAGACAATAATTAAAAATGGACCGAATGTTGACAAGAGAGTGAGAAACCAACTTATGAAATTTTGAATGTGATTGGAAGAAAAAATAACACTCTTTTTCAACAAGTGTATGCGCTAATGTATGAAAATCATATGCATGGTAAAGGAACGAAATTCTCGCATATTTTATATATATATACACACACACAGTGTCTACACACGTAAAACATCTATAAAAAGTTAAGTTTGAAAATCAATTAGTCAATTAATATAAATTTTATTTCCAATCGATCACATCAATTTGGTTGTGGAATTCAAAAAAAATAATAATTAATTATATATCATATAATTTAGTTAATGAAGTACGCTTTCAAATACCTAGGAAAGTATACAGCAGTGAAGTTTTCTTTCATTCATTTATATTTATGTATGTATACATATATTTATAATAAAATATAGGTTTTTAAATACTTTCTTTTCTATCAAAATAGCTTGAATATGATTAGTTCAAAATTATTTGTTCTTTAGCCAATTTATATTATTCAACACGAGCTACAAAATGAGTATAATAGTGATATATTTTTATTAAACTTTAAAATATTTAACTATTCGACCCAACTAACTTACAATAAAATTTTAAAAGTATATGTAAATAAATAAATTATTTATACAAATAAGTAGGTCGAGTTTGTCACTTTAACTTTTGAACTTTAGTGTGACAACAAGGACTATTTCAGTTGCCAGATGATCATTATTAAGTTTAGCTTATATAATTAAAATTCGAGGTGTTACACCTCCAATCAAGAAATAAGAGCTAAAAGCAGTAAATGATGAAATATTTTCTCCTCGCAAATGTGAAAGTTAAACAAAAAATGTATAAAGGCTTGTAAACATGGAAAGCCTATGTTTCAAAAGGTGCCTTTCTTCTTGGCATAGAAAAGGGACACCGTGCAGCAATAGTCTGCTCCGCTAGACTACCTTCTGCCTTTTCTCGATCGCATCGGGACGAAAAAAAATTTGATTACAATTTTGTAGAAAGCTTACAATAGAGAATTTGAATACATTGAATATAAATTGAACATTGATTGATGAAAACTGAATATTAATATTGATGAAAGCAGAAAATTATAATTGCTAGTGCAGGGGACGGACACCAGTGAGTTTGAAAAATTTTTGAATGACTAATACCCCTTATAATAGCATTCTGAACAAAAATCTAAGTGACAGGAGTAGACGTTTAAAAGACGAGGAATCATACTAAATGTTTACCAATATCAGAGCTATTTTACAACTGAAATAATTATTACAATGAAAAGAAAATTACAACTCAAACTTGAAGTAATATTTAAAATGTGTGACCGAAGTTGGGTAAACTGCGACTGCGATAGTGTCAAGGGGCTAAGTAAAGCTGCAGTCCTTGACATTCTCCCCCATTTGTTTTGACGACGTCCTTGGTGCCATCAATGCATGATATGCTTCAATTAATGGTTTGAAGGCTCCGAGATCTTTTTCTCTTTCTCAAGTATTCTCCTCGTTGCTGCATCCCATCCATTTGACCAAATACTCCTGATGATCTTTTCTAGAAGCTTGAGTGATTCGATGGTCAAGAATAGCTTCAGCAACCTCCTTTCCAGCTTTCTTCAGTTTAAACACAGGTCGCTTTGGCTCATTTTCTAGATGCGTCCTCCTTATCCGCAAAGTATGGCTTCAACACACTAACATGAAGGACCTTGTGGATTTTACACCATGAAGGGAGTTCAACTCTGTATGCAACTCTTCCAATCCTCTTCACGATGGGTAATGGTCCAATGTATTTTGGCGACAATCTTGAGTCCTTCCCTCTTGTTGGTTTGTAAACATTTCTGTCGGGAAGTTTAACCATTACCAGATCTCCAACATTGAATTCAATGAAACGACGCTTTAGATCTGCAGCTTTTTCATACCGTTTTTGAGCTTTCTCAAGATAACTCCGAGCAATTTCAATATTTCGTTTCCACTTTTGAGAAACTTTCTTTACTTGAGGGGACTTGGTACTTCATTCGATATCCACTGTATGAGGGAGTAGTGGTTGCTGGCCAGTGACAATTTCAAAAGGACTCTTATTGGAAGAAGAGCTCTTTTGGGCATTGAAGCAAATTTGGGCCGCATCCAAAAGTTTTACCCAATTTTTCTGTGAAGTAGAGATAAAGTACCGAAAATATTCTTCTAGCATAGAATTGAGCGCTCCGTCTGTCCGTCAGATTGTGGGTGAAAACTAGAACTCATGCTCAAAGTTGAACCAAGAAGTTTGGACAACTTAGTCCAAAATACGCCAGTGAAACAAGGATCTCGATCACTGACGATGTCCTTAGGCAGCCCCCAGTATTTGACAATATATCTGAAGAAGAGTTGAGCTGTCTCTTCCGTAGATACATACTTAGGTGCTGCAATGAAAGTTGTATATTTTGATAGACGGTCCACTATGACAATGATAGTGCTAAAATCCTCCACTTTTGGCAGTCCAATAATGTAGTCCATCGATATACTTTCGAATGGTCGGGTTGGGACAGAAAGGGGCTCCAGCTAGCCCGCCTTGTTTTGATGATCTGTCTTATCTTACTGACGAATAAGACAGATTTTTACATAAATTGCAATATCGTCCCACATTTGAGGCCAGTAGTATCATGTTGCAGTAATGCACAAGTGCGTTCCTCTCCAGGATGCCCTGCCCAAATTGTGTCATGACAATCTGTCATTATATCAATGTCGCTCCTATTCCTCTATAGTTAATGAGTTAGCTACCTGATTTTGCTCATGATAAATATGGAAAATAGTGTCATGATCGAGGGAGACTAGGTCAATGATCTGTCTAAAGATAGTCTGTATAGACCCCAAACTTTCTCCAAGTGTGATGCAATAAATTTGTAAAGAAGAATCCTCATCTATCCATAAACTCAAAAGACAAAGTCGATGCATAAGAAAGTTCCCATCAAGAATGGCCTGAAGCCCTATCTCAAGTGCAAGATAAACACCGTAGGATGAGAAGAATATATGAATGTGTCCTCTGAAGTGATCTCGGATGATATTTTACCACAAGTAAAATGACCACTGACGCACCCATCATTTTTTATCTTATAGCATCCTACTGGTGGAGCGTGCTAGCAAATCAGGATAGGAGAAGAAGGTAAGTTTGGTTGAGAGCAAAGAGACAATATCCAAGTCCCTTAGTAGGTGCATAAATCAAAGTAAACATCCTATATGAAGAAAGAAGATAGTCAAATGGACTTGCCATATGATCCCCTGAGGCTATGTAGCTATCGTAGGGTGCTTCGTATTGTTTGTCACGTGGATGAGCAAATGAATGATAGTACGAATATGGCCAATCTGAACAAACTGGCCTGAGAACTGTCATTCGAAAAACAACCAAAAGTTCTTACCGTAAGTGCCCTAAGTCCAATCTAAAAGTTTGTAAGTGTTATGTCCTAAGTCTAATCAACTTTGGACATGATTATGCCCAAAGAATAACGCCGTAGTTGTAGCACAGCTTTGGAGTGTTGATTCCATAGAGAGATAGATGAATTGTTTAAAAGATTTGACAAACTAGGGTTTTCATGGTTGTGAAAGGAATTTATCAATTTGAATGAAATTTAAATATCAAAGTGTGAGATTGGTAAAGCACTGAAATTCACTCTCTCGGATTGGGTCAATCAACATCAATCATTCATGCATTTTACGCCAAAAATCTAGGCTTTCTATAACACATCCCCACATTTGTTCATTAAAATAAGATTAAGAAACGTTCATATACATCAAGCATAAGGAATAAATTAATCCACCAATGACATAAATGAAATTGAAACTCAACAATTGTTTTGATCAATCGATAGAAAAAGCATGACTGAATCTATAACCGATCTAATAAAAGTTAAATCAATTTCAAAATCAATTCATAAAAGGATAAACCTAGATCAATTTGTTTCACTTGTAATCCTAGAATTTAGACTTCTTAAAAACAAATTCGGTTTGATTTATTGAAACAAGATTAAAAAAATGACAATATACCTTAGCATAAAGCAGTAATCAATCACATCAATAAATTATTGAAATAATTTAAACTCAACAAATATTGTAATCAATCGATGGAATAAAAGGATTGAATCCATGATAGATTTAATAAAAAGTTAAGCAAACCTCAAAAGTGTAATATAAAGATGAAACTTGAATCCTAGATTTATTATCAATAAAAATCACATTACATGAATGAAACAACGTTGAAATTCCCAAATCTGATCAAAATCCTTTGTGGCTTCACCAAAGAATTTAGCTCTATATGGAATTCTTGTGTCCAAGATGAGAGAAAAGGGATAAGAGATAATGGGGGTGTTCCTGGTGTTTTGGGGGTGATTTAGGGCTTAAAAGTTGTGGGAGATCAAGTTATCATAAGAGTTTGGACGGAATAAGGAAACTAAATTTTCGGTTAGAATATTCTATGAGACTACTTTCAGTATTTTGACCACAACTTTCTCTCTCAATGTCCGATTAAGACAATTCAAAGTGCTTTGAAAAGCTAACACAAAGGGATACAATTTTGCTATAGCTTTTTTCAAATTCGAACATTTACTAGGTCAAAAGTTGATCTCAATTTCTGGCTAAAAATCTGGAAAATCTTTTTGCGATATGTATGAGGAAAGTCATATTTTGGTGATGTCGAATGTTACTCTACCAATGATTTCTAATATTGCATAATTTGGGTATGTCAAGAATCATATGAAAGTTGTGAATTATCAATAGATGATTCGTCACTCTTAGATGGTAAGATATTATGATCTACATTTCATTCAGTTAAGTTGATAACGAAATTCTTGGCCAATGTGTATTCATAAGTCTAAAAGGAGTTTTCCACTTATATTGACTTAATTATTGAATGAAAGATATGATTAAAAATTAAGATTGACACATATCCATATCTCGTAATTGATTGGATTTAATTAAGGAAATGATTATAGCTTCACGGTAAATGAAAAAGTTTGGTATTGTCATAACATGTGACATTTTGCATTACATGTATTGCTCCGATACATTGTTAGAATTGATGATAAATTAGAATGGGGTACTTGATTTATCGATTTTGATTAGATCAAAATAAAAATCACATCATTAAGCATCGTGTTCAGGAACCTAACTGGTCACATACAAAAGGAGAACCAAAAGAATGAGATTTATCAATTAATTAATTAACAAATGTTGGACAATTAATTAATTGTGTTGCTTTTTAATAAGCTCGAATTAATTGATTGGATTAATTAATTTATGGATCAAATTTAATTAATTATACTAATTAAATATTGGACCAATTTAAATTTAAAAGATGGGGCAAGTTCACCTCAACTTATATTAATAAGTTATTAGGATTTCAGAAATAATAGAACACAATTCATTATCTTGCTAACATAAGAAAAGAGAAGCCCTAATTTTCTCATTATTGTTCTATGTGTGAATTTTCATTAAAAGCTGGACAATCAAACAGTTCTGGATTGCAGATCATGATTGATCGTATTCCAAAATTAGTAAGGAGTTCACAAAATCTACAAAATGTATAATTCCTGTAATGACCCAAATTTTATATATTCAAATCGCTACCAAAAATTTCATAGTTTTCTAGAGCATAGTATAAAGACATTTTTCATGCAATTTGACCCAACTTACTCACTGTTTTCTAGGAAAATTTGCCAAGCAAAGAAAATAATTCAATTTGAAGATTTAGATAGTATGGAATACATAAAGAGATAATGAAAATCGCCACATGTAAATACATTACCAAATGAAACGTGACTTAAATCTTAGATAAAATGTCCATGGGTAGTAACACTAAAATTAATATTGAACATAAAAATCTCAACCATATTACACCAGATTTAATTTATTAAGTTCCATAAATTTTGGTACCACGACTGCACCTCATCGTCCGCTAACCAATGACCCGTTCTAATTTGTGAAGAGTAGAGGTAAATGGTGAGTATATGGGAAATGTCCAGTAGGACACGAAAATAATGGTACAATCCCGAATAAAAATATTTAAATCATGCGTAAAAAAATCAGACAATCATTATATCTTTAGAGACTAGTAATAGCTTAATACATATCATATCTTTGGTATAGGCTGGCCATATCATACATATTATATCATTCTTTAACCTTCATAAGTATAATAATTCGATAACATGGAAAAATAATTTAAATGGGATAAAAACAAGTGCACCTCGTTATCCTAGCTCGATAGATCAAATGAATCTTTTTGGAAGAGAAAAATATGATTATGTGTTCCAAATCCTTTTCTCAAAATCCTTGCCTTGATGAATATGGGAACATGTATGCTTTGAAGATAATTTCAAATGGATGCAAATTATCTTCATGTCTTCTGACTTCATACTAAATAAAGGACCATACTACAAGTATTGATTTTTTTTTACCTAATCCCTTATCGACTACTCACAATAGGGGATGGAGACGACATTTTGGAATTTTTTTAGTTACGCGGGTCCCGCGTGCACGTGAGAGTGAGTAAACAATTAGTACACCTAAAGAATTATTCATAAACAAATAGCATGACTTCGTTTTACTAAAAGAAAATATATGATGGAGGAAATTTCGATGTAAAACTCCGATTATTCTAATGGCATATTTATAGCATGGATCAACCATTGAATCCTAAATGATTTAGACTTAGTTTTAAAGTTTATCCTAATCAAATTGGATTTGGGATTAACTACAGGAATTGTAGTAATTATCAATAATGGATTTGCCATTACTTATCAATATAATTTGGATTAGCTTCATAAATAATCCTCCAATAGAATTTTAGAAAAAGGAAACGTAAAAGTAAAGAATGACTTGGGGATGTAGAAAATAAATCTTAATTCTTCATAATCCAATTAAGATTAAAATTAAAGTTATCAAAATATGATAAATAATTATGTTGCACAGCTGTCAAAATTTTTAGATCCTTAACCAATTCAATTAATTATTAAATTCTTTCAACTTTAAAAACGCGTGCTTAATTTATTCGAAATAATTGCTTTTTGAATCCATGACACGTTATTTAATATGAACTGCAAAACGAGTCCAACATTGATATACCTATCTTCACTCGATCGAAATCTATTTATTTGACCCAAATAAAATTGAATTTACCCATATATCACTTTAGTTCCCTAACTTTCCAAACCATAAAAATATAGCATATAGTACAAATAAAATTTTCTATAAATTTTCAAGGCATTATAATTTCTATCATAATTTTTATCTAAACACAAAGTAGATCTGTGAGAATTGAAATTATTTTATTTTTCATTGTGCTCATAGTAAATTCCCAACACTTACATTACTACAAGGAGACCTGAAATATGTTAGAGAAATGGTTCCAAACCTGGTCCAAAACTCTGGTACTTGTAAATAGGTGTGAAATGGTCTCAATCACCGAATATTATTGATCATGATGCCAGATAGCAACCAATCCATAGTTGAATTGCAGCATCAACTAGGAAGTAGCCCTTTTTCGCATCTGTAACAAAAGAAAATGATCTTTGGAGGAATAGTAGAGCTCAAAATCTTGTGATGGGCATCAAGGGATGTGCGGCCCAAGCAAACAAGCTCCAAAGCAGATTTGGTAAAAAAGCTACCATCCGACGTATCTTTTCATATAACGAAATCAAGAGTATCATATCATGTTAGTATGCTTCCTGTCTGCTTGACCATAAAAGGTGGAAGTATATGCTATAGTTGATCAATATGGTAGGTAGTAACATCAAAGAAGTTATGGAGTCACACTGATGGGAGAGCGAAATTAGGAGTCCCCTCTCACTTAATCAATAATGCCCAGGGCCAAGCACTCCTTATGATTTCAATCCAAAGAATGTTCCTATCGACTGATCAAGTAAATAACTATCAAGAACGAAATAATCTTTTACTTTGGTAATGTTCGTCTTTCTGAGAAAGGAAAACAGGAATGAAATAAACTCGAAGAATAGAATTGCAAAAAAGAGATTCAACAATCATACTAAAAAATATGAACATATCCAAGGCGCCATGCAATGTGTAAGCACTTTAGACATTGACAAATAGATGAAGCTTAAAAAGAATAGTTGCCAGGAAAAGATGCATATCGAAAGAATACTTTCCCAACAAAAACTAAGCCTAGAGCGATAGTTGTGATCGAAAGAAATATCGGAGCTTTAAGGAGAATATGTGACCATACTTTCTGTCTCCTAAAGCCTAATCCTCCCTCTTTAGTTTGGAAGCTTTTCCTTCTACATCCTTTAATGCAACAGTGTGAATCTAGTACTTAAGAGTCCCAAATGAATCTGGAAAATTTACTATCCAGTTTTTTCAAACCAGCATTGGAAAACTGCATAATCTGGAGACAATGCAATGGAATAGAATGATCCTTAGTAATGTAACCCGGCCTTCCGGATATAGTAGTCTCAAGGCCAAACCCGAAATCCTACTCATGTATCATATGAAAACAATCCATTTAACCCCATTTTAATAAAGGGATCCCAAATAAGTAAACAACTGCTGTAGGTGGCAAAAACATGTTAGATGCTTCAGTCTCATAATCTGACTAATGATGCCCAACGTGGTACGACCGGGGCAATCTTGTCCCTATTTACCAATTGGCAAAAAATACCCTCGTAATATTCAAGACAGTGAAGCAATCGTTGGATGGATTGATTTTGGCTTTTGGCAAATGTAATCATATCGTCAGCAAAAGATAAGTGAGAACCAATAGTAATATCCCTATGTCTCTATGGTGTACTCGAATACCTCTGAAAATAGTGAACTAGTAATCCAAAAAGGTCATCTACATCGATAATAAATACAAAAGGAGAGATGGTATCACCATGCATGAGACCACAGGATGAAGAAAAGAAATCTCATGGACAATCGTTAACAAACTCATAATCGACACTCAGAAATGTATCATCTAATTAGATTGATCCAACTACCATCAAAGCCAAAATCCTTCAGTACTAGAAGGAAAAAATCCCAAAACCATACAATCATATGCCTTAGACATGTCAAGCTTACCTTCCCGCACCTTCGAATCAAGAATATAGAAGCTCCTGAACCAGGAGGATATTGTCACCAATAAATCTATCTTAATAATGTGTAAAGAACTCAGGCTTGAATAAAAAAATCTTAGTATTCACCTTACTCGACATTGTGCATAGGCCGATGGGTCAAAACTCAGACAACCTACATTTACTATTCCTCTTGGGGATCAAAGCAATAGACGTAGCAGCAAATCCTCCAGGTAGATGACCATTAGTAAAAAAAAAAAAAAAAAAAAAAAAAGACCATTAAAAAAAAAAAAAAAAAAAAAAAAAAAAAAAATCAAATATATTGACTGTAAAATCATCATAGACAATATCTCGGCACTGCTGATAAAAGAAGGACAAGGAGACATCTAGCCCTGTTGGCACTGTACTATCTCCATCAATGCTAAAATTGCTTCATGCACCTTATCTAAAATTGAAAGTTAGTTGAGTGTCAAATTATCTCTAGGTATAAAAAGGTCAAATGGGATCAATGAAAGTGGAGGGACATACAAGAGATCTCGATAAAAAGATGTAATCGTGTAATAAATAGTTTGAATGTGGATAATGGATCCTCTGACTGCATCCTGATGAATCGAATGTAAAATTGGATCCTCCGACCGTGAACGATCGAATGAAAGTAGCATGTATAATAGTTACCTAACAATTCTACAATGAATATACCTTTTATTTTCAGTACACCTCTCAATAGCTAAGGTCTGTTTCCAGGTATGATAAAGTAAATTGCAGTGTACAAGTGTAGGCTCCAAATCATACACTCCATCAGCATCTGTAAGAAAAAAAGGTGCAGGGAGGTAGGCCCCATGGCGCCCAAATTGAAAGAATGGAGCAGTGATGCGGGCGCCATGGCGCCCACTCGTTTCTACACGAAACTTGGCGCCATGGCGCCCGATTCAGTTCTATATCTATTGCTGTTTTTCCCTTCATTTTTCATCCGATTTTGAGAGAGAAAAATAGAGAAAAGCTTGGAGAGAATTTAACAAGTAAGAGGTTGTTTTTCTTAGGTATAAATTCAAAGCTATTTTTCTTTCCTGGGGATTAACTTGAGGCTTGTTCAAGTAATCCAATCCATTGTTCTTCATTTATATTGAAAATCATTTCTCCCCCAATTTCTTATCTTTCAAGTGGTTTGGGATTTTTCACATTGCAAGTTTGTTTGATCTTGGGCAATCTTTGGGAGGTGTTTTCCCAACAATTTGGTATCAGAGCATCTTCTTAAATCAGGGTGGTTAAACTCCGATTTTTGGTGGGTTAGCTTGAACTTTGTTGTGCACACAAGGTGTTTGTAAAAATTTCCAAGTGAACTTTGTTGGTTTATTTCCAGTAAACAAGTAGATAAATCATGTCTACTAAAGGAATGGTGAAAATTGGGAAGTATGAGATAGAGAAATTCAATGGGAAGAATGATTTCTCATATTGGAGAATGCAAATGAAAAATTTGTTAATTTCTCAAAAGTTGCACAAGGCATTGGCGGGAAAGGAGAAGAAGCACATAGATATGTCTGACGAGGATTGGGAAGAGCTAGATCTTAAGACACGAGCATCTATCATTCTATGCCTTGAAAGAGATGTTTCTTTCTTGGTTGATGGTGAGGAAACGACGGCGGAGGTGTGGACAAAGTTGGAGGCGAACTTCATGACGAAGACTCTAACAAATCGGATCTATTTGAAGTCCAAATTGTATATTTGCAAGATGGATGAAGGTACACCAATCCGGGAGTACGTCAACAAGTTTGATAGGTGCATATCAGACTTGAAGGACATTGATGTGAAAATAGATAATGAGGATCAAGCACTTCTACTACTTCTTTCATTGCCAAAGTCTTACGAGAACTTAGTACAAACACTGATGCTTGTGGGTGATAAACTTGTGATGGAGGACACTAGAACGTCACTTCTAGCGGATGATCTTCGAAAGATTGCAACTAGTGGCATGTCTACCATTTGTAACAAGGAGTAAGCTCAAGAATTGTTTGTAAGAGGTAGAAGCAATGTACGATCAAAGGGCAAGGGAGAAAAATCTAGATCGAATTCTAGACCTCTTGCGGAAAGGCCTTGTTTCAAATGCTGCGAGTTTGGGCATTTCAAGGCGAATTGTACTAACAAAAGGGGTTCGAAGAAGAACAATAAGAGCAACAACAACGGAAAGGTGCAAGTCAAGCAAGAGGTAAGCTATGCCTCGGAAGGAGGGGAAATCGATGAGTGCTATACCATCTCTTGTGATGAAGAAATCTCCGGTAAGTGGATTTTTGATTCTGGATGCTTTTACCATAGGTGTCTAAATAGGAAGTGGTTTACTACCTATAGAAGCACTGATGATGGAACCGTGTTGATAGGTAATAACTATTCTTGTAAAACGGTGGGGCTCGGTTCAATTAGAATCAAGATGTTTGATGGAGTGGTTAGAACATTGATGGATGTTAGACAAGTTCCTGATTTGCGGAAGAACCTTATCTCTGTTGGTGTTTTAGACTTCGGTGATTGCAAGATTGTAACATGGAATGGAGTAAAGAAGGTTGTTCATGGTTCTTTGATTGTGATGAAGGGTATTCGTGAAGAAAATCTCTATGCTCTTCAGGGTACTACAGTTACAGAAGATGTAGTGGTTGGAACAAGTGGAAGTGGTGAAGAGCAATGTGAGTGCACCTGGCTATGGCATAGGATGCTTGGGCATATGTTTGAAAAGGGGCTAGATCTGCTAGTCAAGAAAGGTTTGTTAAAGAACTTGAAGAAGCCTTGCATGAAATTTTGCGAGCATTACGTGTACGGTAAAGCACACCGAGTTCAGTTCTAGCCAAGCAAAGATAGAAGCAGAGGTATTCTAGACTATGTGCACACGGATGTATGGGGTCCAGCTTCTGTCATTTCCAACGGCGGTTCCAGGTATTTTGTTACATTTGTTGATGATTATTTTAGATATGCTTGGATTTATTTTTTGAAGCATAAGAATGAGGTATTCGACACTTTCAAGAAGTGGAAAGCAATGGTTGAGAGCAGAACAGGAAAGAAATTGAAGACACTGCGATCTGATAACGGTACTGAGTATACAGATGGTGCTTTCAAGGAGTTCTGTGGTAAGCAAGGCATTGCGAGACACTGGACAGTTAGGAATACACTGCAACAGAATGGGGTCCCAGAAAGACTGAATCACACATTTCGAGAGAAATCGATGTGCATGCGATCCTATGCTAGTTTGGGTAGAGAATAGTGGGCAGAGTCGGTTGCAAATGCTTGCTACATAGTGAACCGGTCTCCACATTCAAGGTTAAATGGAGATGTACCTTACAGGGTATTGACAAGAGAACATGCAGATCATGAAAAACTCAGAATATTCGGATGCACAGCCTACTATCACGTCAACGAGGGAAAGCTTGATGCAAGGGCCAAGAAGGCTATATTCTTGGGGTATGCGGTAGGTGTAAAAGGCTATCGCCTATGGTGTGTAGAGGATTCTAAGTTCATAATTAGTAGAAATGTTACTTTTGACTAGAACTCCATTATAGCTTCGTTGAAAGCTACAGTGCCCGTGGTGATGATGTTGAGACTACAAAGTCTCAAGTTGTTGACATAGAACCTAAAGATCAACCTGGTTTTAGTCGTGTCCAAGAGGAGCATCATGTAAACATTCAAGATGAGAGTGATGATGAGCTTGAACAAGAGGCGATTCAGTAAGAGAATGTATAGGCACAGCAACAACATCAGCTTGCAGATAATTTGGCTTCCTCTAGGCCACGATGCACTTACAAGCAAGTTCTAAAGTTGGGGTCAGACGAGCCTTTGAGGCACTATGGACAGACAAATTTGGTTGAGTATGCACTCTCGGTGGAGGATGATGAGCCTGCCACTTTCAAGGAAGCTATTTTAAATAACAATAGTGAGAGTTGGTTGGCAACAATGGAAGAAAAGATGGAATCACTTCACAAGAACCAAACATGGGAGGTTGTCCCATTGCCCATAGGTAAGAAAGCAATTGGTTGCAGGTGGTTGTACAAAAAGAAAGAGGAACCTACCAAGCTCGGCGGTACAAAATTCAAAGTAAGGTTAGTGGCTAAGGGGTTTGCACAAAGAGAGGGAGTTGATTACAATGAGATCTTTTCTCCGGTGGTCAAGCATACTTCCATTCGGGTGCTATTGAGTATTGTTGCTCATCATGATCTTGAGCTGGAACAACTCGATGTCAAAATCGCCTTCTTGCACGGGGACTTGGATGAGGAAATCTATATGCATCAATCTGAGGGCTACAAGGTTGAGGATAAGGAACGTCAGGTATATCGCTTGAAAAAATCACTATATGGATTGAAGCAATCTCTCGACAGTGGTACAAGCGATTTGACTCCTTCATGCTAAAGCATGGTTTCTCCAGAAGTGAGCATGACTGTTCTGTTTATATTTGAAAACTTTGGGGAGGTAACTATATCTATCTTCTTTTGTATGTGGATGACATGCTTATTGCTTCGAAAAGTAAGGTGGAGATAGATAGGTTGAAATCTCAACTTGGTAAAGAGTTTGAGATGAAAGATATGGGGGCTGCTAGAAAAATAATGGGTATGGAGATTATAAGAGAGAGGACGAACCGAAGAATGTTCTTGAGTCAGAAAGGCTACATTGAGCGGGTTATTGCTAGGTTCGGGTTGTAAGGTACAAAGTCGGCGGTGACTCCATTGGCTCCACATTTCAGGCTTTCTGGTAAACAATCTCCTACTACAGCAGAAGAAAAGGTACGCATGGATCGTGTAACTTATGCTAGTGCAGTCGGCAGTTTGATGTATGCCATGGTGTGTACACGTCCAGATATTTCACAGGCGGTTAGTGTGGTCAGTAGATTCATGGCGAATCCGGGGAAGGCACACTGGGAAGCTATAAAATGGATCCTGAGGTACTTAAAAGGTACCACGGATACGAGTTTATGTTTTGGTGGAAATGCATGTCATATAAGTAGGTTTATGGACTCGAATTATGCAGGTGATCTAGATAGATGATGATCTACTACTGGATATGTGTTTTGCATACATGGTGCCCCAGTTAGTTGGCGATCAACAACAGGCTACAGTGGCTCTTCCTACTACAGAGGCCGAGAATATGGTCATGGCAGAGGGAGTGAAGGAAGCATTGTGGTTGTGGGGTCTTCTAGATGATTTGGGGATTGAGCAGGATTGTATGGACTTGTGGTGTGATAGCCAAAGTGCGATTCACTTGGCTAAGAATCAGGTTCATCATGCTCAAACCAAGCATATCGACGTCAGGTATCATTTTGTGCGTGATGTCATAGAGGAAGGTGAAATTTATCTCTTGAAGGTACACACAAATGAGAACCCAACAGACATGTTAACCAAAGTGGTAACGGGTAGCAAGTTTCAGCATTGCTTGGACTTGCTTCACATTAGTCCGTGTTGATATGCCCGAGTGGGCATGGCCCTTCGGGGCGGAGTTGAAATGAGGTGAAGAGTATATGAAGGTGGAGGTGAACTACGGATGCTTGATCTCGAGTTTTGGGTATGTAGGCAACCATGGTTTGAATGGTGCAGTGGGTATGTAGGCAACCATGGTTTGAATGGTGCAGCCGAGTTTGGCGCTTGCTGTTTCTTCTTGTGTTCGTCCAAAATTTGAGGTCTATCAAATGATGTACAAGGTGGAAAATTGTAAGAAAGAAAGGTGCAGGGAGGCAAGTGCCATGGCGCCCAAATTGAAAGAATGGAGCAGTGATGTGGGCGCCACGGCGCCCGATTCAGTTCTATATATATTGCTGTTTTTCTCTTCATTTTTCATCCGGTTTTGAGAGAGAAAAATAGAGAAAAGCTTGGAGAGAATTTAACAAGTAAGAGGTTGCTCTTTTTGGGTATAAATTCAAAGCTATTTTTCTTTCTTGGGAATTAACTTGAGGCTTGTTCAAGTAATCCAATCCATTATTCTTCATTTATATTGAAAATCATTTCTTTCCCAATTTCTTATCTTTCAAGTGGTTTGGGATTTTTCACATTGCAAGTTTGTTTGATCTTGGGCAATCTTTGGGAGGTGTTTTCCCAACAGCATCATCAATATTTCTCTTTACATCCCTGATCCATCGAAAGACATCACAAAATGCATGTTAGTTCCACCAATACAATACATGTTTCAACCTAAAGAATTTCTTTGAGAGAGTAGCCATCCTTGTAAGGTGAGTGGGGAAGGACCACTTCTGTGAGATAAAAGCTGAATAAGCATAATGCTTAGTCAATATATTAAGGAATTTATAGGATGGGCACAGACACATCAAGTGAATACAATTGAAGGACCCAAGGCGAGGGAAAAGTATAATTCGTGTGCCTCAAACTTTGCTATCGATGAGAGAATGCAGCCGAATTAATAACTAGAACTCTATCCAAACGTGTCTTCACCATTCTGTAACTCTGTACTGACTACTTGAAAATCCAACATCAATTAAACCATAGTCCATCATTATATCACGAAATTTAGAATTAACACTGCACCGTATGTTATTTCCAGTACACTCACCACAATGCATCATATACTAAAATCTCTCTCAACTAGTCAAAACCGATTCATAGTTAGTGAAATATGGTAAAGACCTGCCCATAACTCCCTTCCGTTGAAGTGAGAACAAGAAGCAGAGACATGAGAGATATAAATTGGTCTGCCCATTCTTGGATTCTCAATTTTAGTATGCAAGAATTGTGGATGAGCAACAAGAACTATAATAGTGATCCCTATTGTTGAGTTTTTTGATAGGGCTATGGTGTTAATTTGGGTTAATGTATTTCATAGGCATATGCTAATGAATTAAATAAGTACAACAACTAAATTCATGAGTTTCACTTGGTCCAATTGTATTCCCTCTTGGATGGCTTGAATTTTAGCCCGTTTACTTTTCCTTTTGGTCCAAGTAAAAGCCTAATCCTAAATTATTTATAAGAATACAACCCTAGCTATTTACTAGAGTGATTTGTGTGTGAGAAATATTTACTAGAGTGATTTGTGTGTGAGAAAAGGAGAAACTCGGCCGCCCCCTTTGGTTTGTGAAAAATGGCCCCTTGAAGTGTCCAAAACGGTTGATTACTTGGGGTAATTTGTGGTTCCTTCATAGCCTACCTCTGTGGCATTTTTTTCTTGCCTTTGTGGCTACAAATCATCACAATTTTTTGTCCTATGTGGGTAAGATTGAATAGCAATCGAGGTGAATTATATTGGTTGTGAATCGAAACCGGTTGGTTTGGTTGTTTGGTAAAAAAAAAGTACGTTAGACTGAGCCCGAAAAAACACCAATTTGAAGATACTTGTAGCGAGCTTCCACAACACCCACATTTCATAAGTACTAAATCTTATTTGACACTGATCAGAAGAGTGACCCATGTACCAATAGTTAAGAGGAAAAAATAGGCTACTTCTCATATATCACAGCCTGTCAAAAATCATGATTCTTACCGCTCAATCCGTACCCTATGTGGGAGCTTATGCTCCAAATTTACCTCCAAACATACCCTAGCCTCACCAGGTCTACACAAGTTCAAGGTAGTCTATTCACTAAAATTTTGCTAGTGTACTAAAAACATAGCCAAGTAATCGAGAATAAGTAAAGTATTATTTTCATGAAGACTAAGTATTTAATTTATTTTCCAGTTAAACCTAACTTTAATCTAATAGCAGGATTAGATAATAATAAGATTTATAATAAAATAAACTTGAAAATAAACGGACTAATTAACTAACTAACTAATGGGAAGCATTATGAAACTCGAGTAATTTAACACTATGATTTCGATTCCCTTAAATTCATTCATTTTAATAGTAATTTAATTAGTTGACAACATCTAATTGAATTTGAAGATCAATGTTCCTAATTCGCTCAATAATTTCCCTTGACTACAATTAAATCTATCCTCACACGAGACCCTCATACATCTCTATGAAATATGACATGCAACGATAAATTAAATCAAAATCACATTCACCAGGATCATGAAAAGCATAGAGGTATATCTTCATATTTTATCGAACTTTACAACGATTGTTTTACGTGCCAAATTATATTATCACAAGAAAATTCAACTAGTGACCAATTAATTGAAAAGTATGAAGTTCCTAACACTCATTCAAAACTAAACAAATGTTTTAATGTCAAAATCCAGAATTAAGTCTATGTGTGGTTTAGCTAAAACCGTATTTTCAGTCAATTTTCATAAAAGTTGATAAAAATATAAGGTTGAAAATAAATTAAAGAAAATGAGTTTTAGAAAATGGGAGTCAAACATGGGCCAAATATTAAAACTTCAAAAGTAGAGTTCAATGTTATCCTAGTATATATATAATTAACCAAGCATCATATGATTATAGTAATACTAATAAAATAAATACAACATTGATAAGTGTATTTTATACATTTGTTCAAGGATTTAAAAAAATGATATTTAGTTGCTTCTTGAATGAATTATGGTTTAAATTGTTGCATTTGGTGTTGACGGTAAAAAACATTGGAAGAAACAAGAGGAAAACCTGAAAAAAAAAAGAGCAAGATCCAAAGTTCGGAGACCAAAATGTAAATACTCAAAAGTTATGTCGGACCTCACGATGAAGATTCAAGAGTGCTCGGAGTCAATTGGATAAAGAAAGACATCAAAGAAATGAAATATAATCAAAGTATGATTACACATCAAGTTCCAATCGAAAAAAATTATGCATCATTTTCAGACTCATATTGAGACCCATTTTTGACGTAGTAAATGATCGAATTTGAAAATTGTATCTGAAGCACAGTTGTGGCCCTTTGAGTTATCTTTCCAACTCATTTTGAATCGCCTCAATTGGATATCGGAAGAAAAAGTAATGATAAAAAGACTGAATACTGTGCAGTGCAATCGAAGATGACGGCAGCGCCCAGGCGCCTTGCTGTCGTCAAATAGGGTTTTCAAGTGAAATGTATCTTTTTAAAAGTCCAACTCAACTAAAACTTGAAGAAAACATAAATACAACCCTAGAAAAGAGAATTGGGGGGATTCACACATTGGAAGCCTCTCTTATTCATAAAAACACCTCAAAAACATTGGAGATAAGAGAGAGAATTCAAGGGGGCAAAAGATCAAGGAATTGAATCTACTCATTAGGAGGAAAACATATGTAATTGGAGATTGAAAGGTGGGATTCAAGGGAGAAAAACATCAAACAATCCAAGTTTTGAAGCATAAATTGGAAGAGGAAGAAGATCTTGGTGTAAGATTTGTTTCTTATTCTATGTTCTTATACAAAATCCGGTGATGTCTTCCATAATAACTTCTTGTTTTTCTTTCATTACTATGAGTAGCTAAATCTAATTTCAGGACGAACAATGTAACATATTTGGGACTCTTTATTTCTTTTATTTGATATTCTTGTTCGTTATGATTATATGTGAAGATTTTAATCATGTCCTCAATGCTTTGAATTTTTCGGCCAATTATTCAATGATTTCGTGAACAATAATTACATAGAGACGTGGATTCTTTGTTTAGACTACACATTAAAATCCAAAAAATTAATATAATTTATAGAGATGCCTATATTAATTACTGCGGTCATAAATGAATTCTTAGAACTATTATTTCGTTTAACTAAGTTTGATTCATATAAAGATATGGAGTTGAAGTAGTTAAACAGGCTCAATGAGAACTCAAGGGGGGGTAAATTGAATACAATGAAAGAATTCAACCGAATACTACCTTAGATTTATGAATGTTGATTTAAGACTTAAAGGTGATCAATAGGTAAAATTGTTCCGCCCTAATATCTATTTATTATTTGAATTTTCAATCATTCTTTAGGTGCATCCACATATTGTTAGGTAATTAGATTTAAAATCATAACCATTCATTGTTTTTCTTTTTTCATCAAATAGAAGTTAAAAATAATAAACTGAGTATTAAAGTATAGTTCTCGTGGGATCTATAATCTGGACTCAAAAGGTCCGCTTTACTACTTATTACGATCTATACACTTGTGAGCTATAAAATCGACAACATCACCCGAAAATAAAGTTTGAAAAGCAGATGCAAAGAAATCTTGAATGTTTTGAACCTTTTCAATGGTTCCTTCATAAATCTCCTTTAATTCTTCTTCTTCAACCCAAGCAATGGTATGAAAGAATACATGAATATGATTTGTACAGAGTATCTATAATGCTTTGAAAGAATTACGGGATTTGTAGCTTTAGAGCCTCCTTTGGCTTGAATAACATGAGCATAATGAATCCCAACAGACTTACTCTAATTTTTATGTGAAGGTAAATAATTATAGGGCAAGATTTATGTCAAATTCGGGTCTTAACTTATTTTCAAATAGAAGATTATTCATAAAGGAAACAATTTTGTCTAGCCAAAAAGACACCGTGCGATCAAACTGCCCACTGGGTTGCAGTCACATCGTTGAGCATTTTTCTCCCTGCTTCTGTTTGTTAAGCCTTGCCATCGCAAGGGCATAAATTTGCCTCCATTTCCATTTTGGTCCCCAACTTCCTTTTTTTATTTAACTTAAGTCCTTCTGACGTACAATTTTGACTCATCATCTTCTAATCTTTACAATTTAATAATCATCATTCAAAATCAGTAATAATTCATCCGATGCAAATTCTAAAATTTTATAATTAAGTACCAAACTTTTTAACTAGTTAAATTTAACTTTTGAAACTTATGAATTCTCCTAAATGTTTTATTAATTCTTCTAATTGATCATGTGAATACGGATGATTTTCAATTTGCTCCGAAATAACTCTAGTTAAGCACCAAAATCCGCTATTCAAGCCAATTGTATTCAATTGGGATTTTTCTGCAATTAAAAGAATTTACAAAAAATTAAGTAAAAACTCACTCGATTAGCAACAAATGAGTAAGTATAAAAGCTCGAATAAGTGCATAATATTCACTTATCACACCCCCATACCTAAACTCTTCTTCATCCCTAGCAAGACTATCTATTAAATACGCAAGCAAACAATTTTTCCTGAAAGCATTAGGTAACTTTTTCAAACTCGCATTAAGTATTGTATATAATTGACAATTTATAAAAGGTTCATAGGTAATGCTAATCCTTTTCACTTATCCAACGCTTGATTGATGTGTGTGCCTGTAACGCCCAGAATTCTACAACCAGATACGTTATCAAACATGAATTTCTTAACGTGTCAAAAAAAAAATTCAATAAAATGACATTCAATAAAAGTTGAACAACATTTACTAAAAGAAAATTTTAATTTAATAAAATATGTGGAACATTTTGGAAATCTTATCTTTCATCAAATCATTAATAAAAACTAGTTGTAATAGGCAATAAAATTGGGACTAATTAAAAATTATGATGCTACTCAAAATTGAGTCTAAATGCAAAAAATAATCAAATGCTTTTGGAAATTTCAATGTCTCCAAAAATTAAAGTAATTCATGACGATGATCCATTGGTCCAATAGCATATCCACCTGCCGCGGTTCAGTATGCTAATTTTTACCTGAAAATTGTAAATAAAGATTGATGAGTATAACGAATTATACTCGATGAGATGTTTGCTACTCCACATTTAAATCAAACATGAAATTATGCATAAATTCTCTTACCAACTTAAATTGATAATTATCATACCATAACAAATAATAATTCTAGCAAGCGCTACAAAATAACGTGAAGGCAAACTGATACCCATAGGTACACCTTGAAATGAATAATTATTTCTCCCAAAGGAGTCCTGAATTGAAGTAATTAAATTCATACATAACAACGTATTTGAAAAGATATGAAAAAAATCACTAATTGCACTGAACGCCTCACCTTTTGAAGATGAATGCGGAGAACAAAATTGCAGAAAACAATATTCTTATTGCAAATCCAAAGACTTAATGATAATATAGAGAAATATAGAGAGGGAAAGGGAGGAGAGAATGGCTACAATATAATTTGTTAGACCAAATTTGAAGTGATACAGCAAAGCAATATCATGCCTTTATGTAGTAATTTGGATTGAAGTCTTCTAAAGGGTTTAAGACTTTAAGTTAACTCTATCAAACAAAAAGTGATAAGTTTTTAATTTGAATTAGTATTAGATGATGATCATGATCATGATAATGGATAAATGCAAAAGTTTCCTACTAGATTCGAACAACTAGTATTAGATATAAGACATCTTTTATTTTAAAACAAATAAACAATTTAATAAATTCTCAAATTCTTATTGATCAAATGGTGATTAGTTTAACTAATTGAGATAACAACTAATGATAATATAATATTAACTCTATTCCAATCCAAATACAAAGTCTAGGTTTAAACTAATCTCTTATTGCATATTTTTCTTAATTAAACGTAACCAATCCATTTTCGTTCGTAATCGTTCCGACTAAAGTAACTGTATATATTAAGAATATATGTGGTTAAAAAATAAAGAAAAATTTTGGATTTGCGTGTAATATTATTTTATTGAAAAATATATTGTTGAAATTATGTCAAATCACTGTTGAAAAATGTATTTTGAAGAAAAAATGAAGCTCAAACAAGGGCTTATTCAAAATATCTTTTTCTCAACACTAATATACAAAATCAATTACCATCATCAAAAGAGTCCAACATTAATATAGTAATTTAGTCTGAATTGATGACTAATATTATTAATGAAGTAGTTTACTTAATTGACTATAACTCGAGTTTAACTTATTCAATTTAACTTTTCCTGAGTCTGTAATTTGCTATTTATTGCGAGCTTCAAAATGAGCCCAATATTGATAGGGTAATTCTAAGAGAAAATTACCTAGATCCATTCTTTTCAAGATTACATTTCTAAAACAAGTGGGTAAAAGATTAAATTTCATTAATCAGGTGATAAATACTAATTTTTAAATTAATTAATTACACCCACCCATTCTATCACCCCTAAACACTTCTTTTACCCCATATCCCAATTCATTTTCTAACTCACTAACTCTCTCTTTCTTCTCCAAAAATTTATCAGCACCCTCTTACCCAAAAATCTCATCGATGGCTTCTTCCCCACCCCCACCCCCATCCCCATCCCTACCCTTTAAATTCCGGCCACCTACCACTTCTTTCGTCGGAGTTTCGCACAAATTTCTTCTTTGAAAGTTGATGAGCTTAGATTTTGGGAAAGTGCCAATGTAGTACATAGGTCACCTAAAGCAGAAACAGTGTGTGAGGAGAAGAAAACCCAAACGTGAACGTGGGGACCATATGGTGAAGAACAATCAGATCTACAGCTTCTCTCTGATAATCTTCCTCATCTTTTCGAGAAATAACTGAAGAAAAATCTTTGAAATCTTTATTGAGAAGTATTCAGCAATCAACTGGTTTGTGTTTTTTGAAGGTATTGGTGGAAGTTAAGGTAGTGATAATTGTTGTTATTGATTTGAGTTAAAGATGTTAGTAGTGGTGGTGATTATTATTTTTCTGAACAGATCTGCTGTTGTCATTGGAGCTATGATTTTTTCTGTTCGAGATCTGGTTGTGACTGTTTGTGACCTATTTTGTGTTGATTGTGACTTGTTGTGACTTGAGATTGATCTGGTCACAAATAGTCACATTAAATACAAAATTGGTCACAAACCCCGTATAAATTTACCCTAGATCTTTTATCAATTTTTAACCCCGCACACTCTATTTCTTCCCCCAAAAATTAGTTCGGCACTCTTTTACCCAAAAATCAAATATGCGACTTCTTTCCCACCCACCCTCTAGATTCCAACCACCTACCACTTCTCTCACCGAAGTTTTACGAGAGAAGTGTAGTGGTGTTAGTTGGTGTTTTTTGAAGGGTTGGTGGAAGTTGTGGTAGTAATGATTGTTGTGGATCTGAGGTGAATGTAGTATTTATGGTCATCAATTTGAATTAAAGATGTTAGTGGTGGTAATGGTTATTATTTTTCCAAACAAATCTGTTGTGGTGGTTTGGAGATCTGATTTTTTTAGTTCGAGATCTGATTGTAAGTGTTTGTAACCAATTTTGTACTGATTGTGACTGATTATGACTTGAGATTGATCTGGTCACATGCAGTCACACTGAATACAAATTTGGTCACAATTAGTCACACCTAAGGCAAAGTTGGTCGCGGTGATTCTCAGATAACATAAGTCAATACATTTGCCACATGTAACACAGGTATGGTCATAGATAACACGGTTGCAAATCTGATAACTGTAATGCACCACTACAACCATCACAAAATTTGGAGATTTTTGTATCACCGAAATCGAAACAATTGGTGGAATAGTCGTCGGAGCAGTTTGCCAAAGTAGGCACGGAGCGTTTGCCACAGCAGTTTGTCGGAACAGTCGTCGGAGTTGCTGCCTGAACGATCGCCGGAGAAGGAGCCAATGGTTATCTCCGGTGGAGAGGTAAAGGGAAGGTGGTGTAGTGGGGTGAGTGAGGTGACAAGGAGTGGAAATAATTAATGTATATTATATTATAGTTTAATATTTAATAAATATATTTACCACCTGATTTTTGAAATATTTCAATGAGTTTGTTATTTATGAAATGTGTTTTTATAATGTTGCAGTTATGTAGTCTTCCCTAATTCTAACTCCTTCAATAATTAATTGTTTGGCCCAATTAATTAAAAGTATAAAATTTAATACTTTTTTTGACTTTGGTCCCTCAAATAAAAATGATCATGTAGATGTAAATCAACTATTAGACACAACAAATTGATTTGCATAAACCTTGACTAGACATGGCATTCCTATTAATTGACAAATAAATTATATGCAACACAACTTAAAGGATAAAAAATAAAAAATAAAATCGGAGTTCTACAACATAGTCATCCTAATCATTATGACTTTTAATTTGATTATTTTGAGACACTTAAGAGTCAAATATTTTCTTACTCTCTCGTGGGATATAAACCTCCAATTCGTTTTTGAATCTATCACCTAATTTTTTAACAATAGTCATTCTTTTCTCACTAGAGTTTAGTTAGGTTTCACCAATGAAAGTTACTACCTCAACATGTAATGATTTGTCCCAAGTTTGAGCGTCTCAAGACCCTCAACCTTCAAGCTTTTCCTAGCATAATAACCTATACTGGAAATCTAAATTCACAATTAAATCCCTCAAGTGTACGGTATTATAACCAATTAATAAAAAAATGAGTAAAGCATCACTTCCACAAGAATTAAGTATTTAATATAGATCTCAGTTAAACTTAATTTTAATTGAATAATAAAATTAGATAATGGATGAGATTTAGATTAAATTAAATCTACAATTAGTCTAACTAAGCGTTATGAAACTCAAGTAATTGAACAAATATCAATGTTTCAAATCTCTCTACATTCTTCAATTTTAATATCAATTTCATTAGTTGACAGCACCTATTTGGATGTGAAAATCAATGTTCCTAATTTGCATAATAATCTCTCTTGAGTAAAACAAAAGCTATCTTTACATATGACCCTACTAGATATCTAATAAGGATACAAACAAGCAATGATGCATTAAATCACCTGAAAAACTATCATAAGTATCATGCAAAAGTATGCATGAGTATCTATATCTTCTATTGAACTTTACAATTATTGTTACTACATGCTAAATTCCTAATCCTTCTCTCGAATATCAATAGAAATTACTAGACAATTCAACTATTAATCAATTGAAAATCATTAAGTCCTAACAATCATTCAAAACAAACACATATTTTAATGTCGAAACCCAATCAAATATCAAAACTTTAAAACCATCTATACAATTACCCAAGCACTATATGATTACAACAACACCAATTATATAGATAGAACATCATCTGAAATCAAGTTCGGAATGAAGATGAAAGGAAATATTTGAAGTTTTGAATCTCTTCAACTGCTCCTTGACCATTCTCCCTTGATTCTTCTTTTTTATTTTTAACCCAATGAATTGTTGTATGATACTATATGTGAATGCATTTTGTACAAAGCTTCAATAAAGCTTTGAAAGAATTTTTAATTTTTTGTTCAAAAGCTTCTTTCTTGGCTCTTCTTATGAGATTTCTAACCTTAGAGCCTCATTTGGCTTGAATAATATGTGTATATTGAATGAATCCCAACAAATCTCCTCTAATTGTGGGATGAAGGTAAGTATATATAGTTGTTTTAGGTCAAAATTCATTTCCTAACTAGTTTACAAATAGAAAACTAATCAAACATGAAAATAATTTTGTTTTGACAGAAATACACCATGCGATCATACTGCCCATTGGTCTGCCGTCACACCATTGAGCATTTTTGCTCACTACTTCTACCCATTAAGCAATTGAGATCGGAAGGGCTTATGCCATGATGCAAGGGCATAAGTTTGTCTCAATCTTTATTTTGGTTCCCAATTTTCTCCTTTTATTTAGCTTGAATTATTTCCATGTTCAATTTTGGCCCTTCATCTTCTAATCTTCACAATTTATTCTTAATCACGCCAAAGTTGATCCAATGTGAGTTCCAAATGTTTGTAATTAAGTCCCCAAACTTTCTAAATGTCACTTTTAACTCCAAAAACTTATGAATTTCATTGCAATTCCTTATTAATTTTTCTATTTGATCATGAGCAATCTGGATAATCTTCAGTTTACTCTAAATCAACCTAATTAAATTTCAAAATGCATTTTTCATATAATGCTCCATATTCTTTACATCTAGAACTACGAATAACTTTTATTCATTTGTTAAATTGATTCTCAATCTCATTCTTATATTGTTCAAATGTATCTAAGGCCTCGACTTTACTTTTTATTAAATAGACATAATATCTCATGAAATTATCTATAAATTAATAAAGTATTTTTTACCACCAAATTTTAAAATACAGATGCTAGCATTGAAAGCCCAAGAATAACTAGCCAAGGAGGAGGAGTGAATTGATTTTTAAAAACATTTTCGAAAAATAGACTTAAAACAACCATGTTAAGAACACATTGATCAATTAATACTTGTAAGTAAATAAAAGCAAGTAGATCAATCAAATAATAAATATAAATAAAATAATGATAAGTAAAAGGGCAAAGAGAATGCAAACGATATAGTTGTGGAGGTTCGATCCAAAGTAAAGACTACATTCTCCGTTACCAAACTCTTCGACACGAGCAAGACATTATCACTATATTGATTAACTTATGGTGCAATCCAACCCTTTACAATGCTTTTGGTAACTTACAAACAACTAGCACTGGTTCTTATACACTATTGAGTTTTACGTGAACTCAATATGACTCACAAATTTAAAAAAGAATGATTTTATAATTTGAAACTTCTTTCTTAAATAAATAGTAATGAATGAAGCTCAAATGTTCTGATGAGAAAACTTCGATGAAAAAGATGATTTTCAAAAGTTGATTCAATCAATCAAAAGTTTTCAAAGTAGATGTTTGAAGAATTAAATAAGATGTAAGCTTAAAGAGTTTTGATCGAATATTTTTCACTTTAATGCCCTTTTTGAATGTAGTAATGAATACAAGAAGTTGAGGTATTTTTATAGAGTTCAAAACACCATAAAATTTGTAAGTTCGGATGACTTGTCCGATCAACCGTCTTTTGTTCAGATGACTAAGATAGTCGTTTATAAAGTAAAAAATCGGAGGTTAGAATGGTTAGATATTAGATCGTTGGAAACTTTTAGTCAACTGTCTCTTTTCTCTAGTCGACCACCTCTGGTCGATCGTCTCTTCTGGCCAATCAACCGCCCGGTAGTTTTGATCTTTTTACATTTTTCCTCGTTTGATCCGAGTTAAAGGTTTTGAGAGGCATGGACTTTTGGAAAGTAGTTTTAACTAACTTTCAAGATAAAAGATATTTTTTAGGTTATATATCATTTTAAAAGTTATTTTATATTCGATCAAAATATTGCATTAGAATAACTTTTAATGTACAAAAATTTACGATCGACCTTTCATTTCCATCGTCACTTGAGAAAATTACCTATGCATTAGAAGGATTTTGAGTTTAAGTATTCATTGCAAAATATCAAAGTGTTAGTACCATTACACTTTATCTAAGAAATTAAGTCTTTGATCATGCTTCAAATTTTAACTCTTAAGTTTTCGAATGTGTGAATTTGATTTTAACCTCTTTCATGAGTCTGATTTGTAATGATAGCTTTTGATGTTTTGACGACCATCGATCAATTTTTTATCAAACTATAATTACTTGAATTCAACTTTTTTAGTAAACAAGATTTACTTGTTTGTTATAATCAAAACTTTAAGGTTATTATCAATCATAGGTCAACAATTTTTTCCTTTTTGATTATGACAAACAAAATGTTTTGAAAAGTAATATTGAAAAATTAATAAGGAATATAAATATTAAATTTTGCATGTCATCCATATGTTATCCCTATATTTTACAAACCAATAGCCATTCACTTTAAATCACATATTTATTAAGGCAGGCATCATATCCATGTATCATCACATTCTCATTAAGCATATCATTTCATATTTTTACCCCTTTTATCATAAGCAAAAATATATAATATTTAAGATCAAAACATCATCATAGGAAACACATGAAGCCTAATAAAAAAAATTTCAAAATATAGGATATCATATACATGGACAAGTCAAAGCATGAGTTGACGAAAGCTAAAGATACGAAGAGGTTAGATCAACATAAGAACTAAAATACAAATGCATAAAGTCATATCTAAGATTCCGGAAGAGGCAGCAGTGGGAAAAGAACATTGAATCGAGCATAAAAGGCATTTTTATTGAGCCTGATTCCTCTTGTTGAGTGTTGTAGTAAGCATAAAATGCATCTTGCTGAGCCTACATTACTGTTTGTCGAGTTTGTATTGAATCTTCCTGAACTTGCAGTTGATGAAGCATCCCATCAAGCCTGCCGACATAGGATGTAAGTCAATGCGTCTATTGAAAAGATTGTAGTGATCCTTGATAAAGGTGAAATTGTCGAAAGTTGGAGGAGCACTCGATTCCAATGTCATATGGAGGACCAGAAACTTGTGGTATATCATCGTCATGATCATTACCAACCTCTTCTTCATTTCCTTTGAAGAGTAAAGTCAAAGGGCTTGAGTCTAAATCAAAATTTTTAGTATAGGCCACTCGTTGCTGATGTTCCTTGACAATTTTCATTTGTTTAAGAGTACAAGTGTTGATAATGTTGATGGGATAGAGTGAAATGAAGACCTCAGCATTTAAAGGAATTTCAAAATGTTTAAAAATTTTGGCAAGAAGCATTCCAAAGATAAGGCCTATATATGAGTTGTCAAATGGACGATTTTCGTGTGACCAATCTTAATTATTGGAAAATCTGATTTTTACCCAACTAAAAAGAGTCAAGAAGGAATAGGTCAAAATAAGTAACTTTCATCAAGGTGACCTTTCATCAAGGTGACCTTTCGTAGGGAGAATAACGTAGACAATGATTTTGTGCAAAAATTTACATGGTAAAGTGAGTTAGTTTGAGCTAAACTTTATCGGATGTTTAAAATTTTTCCCAGTCACTCTACGACATTCAATGTTAAGATTATGACCTTCCAAGGTCGGGTAAGCCATATGACAAAAAATTTGATCATCACATCTTTAAGCTCAAGGAGAGAACATAAAAAGAGCTTTGGTAATTGTAATTCTTTTGTCTTTGAGAAGACAAGAAATGCTATCCGAACGAGGAGATAAACAATATCTTTGTGAAAATATTTCATAAGCTTAAGATATACATTTAACACATTAGGTTCAAAGTCCATTAGATCATGTGCAGAAGACCTTCTAGATGCAACCAAGACCCAACCCATACCCATGAAGAATTCTTTAACATGAAATGTAGGTGTTTGAATAGTAAAATCCGTAAAATCGACACCTCAAGTTCATTCTCTGATGAAGGAACCAGAAACCTCTCCCTCCTTAGTTTCTTTCATGGCATTTTGACCCATGGCATGATGGAAATATTAAAAAAAAATCTAGAAAAGCGGTCGATCATCACAATGGGAGAAATAAAAGTTGTATTGGAAGGAAAAAATTGGTTTTAAGAGTTTTGAAGTGAAAAGTAAGGGGTTTTTGAAGTCTTGGTGAGATTTTGAAGATTAATGTTGGATATGGTGAATTTAGAGGTAGATCTACAGAGGAGGAGAAGAAAAACCGGAGAAATGAGTGAAAAATGAGGGATTGAATTTTCGACGATCGATTGGACCCCCTTTTTTGGTTTTTGTGTGAAATTTTTTGGGTTTTTTGGTCAATCGGACGTTGTCCAGATTTTTTTAACATCATAATAAACAAAATATATAATAAATAGTTAATAATACTAAAAAAACCAACTAAGAATACATAGTATGAATTTATGAACTCATCAATAATGCCCAAACCTCTTTGAATATGAGAGATCGATTGACCAGATTTTTCATATTTATAAATTCCACTACAATATCTTATTTTTGTGCATGATCTCTTAGAAAGTAATATCTAATTTCAGCGTGCTTCGTTTGAGAGTGTAAGATGGGATTTTTCGATAAATTTATGGCACTTGTGCTATCACATATGATAGGTCCATAATCAAATGATAAGTGATAATCCCTAAAAGTTAGTTTCATCCATAGGATTTGTCCACAACAACTTGCCCACAACAACTTGCGGTCGATATATATATTCAACTTCGACAGTAGACAATGCAACAGAACTTTGTTTCTTACTTAACCATAAAACAAGTAAAAAGCCCAGAAAGTGACATGTTCCGCTAGTGTTCTTATGATCAATAGAGAAACTGGCCCAATCGGCATCCGAATGCTAAGTAAATCAATATGAGTGCCCTTTGGATACCAAAGGCCTAATGTTCTAGTAACATTAACATATCTAAAAATTCTTATTGCAGCATTAAGGTGTGATTCTTTAAGATTAGATTGAAATCTAGCACATAAACGCACGTTGAACATGATATTGAGTTTGCTTGTGGTTAAGTAAAGAGGGGATTTGATCATACCTCGATATTTAGATAAGTCAATGGAAGTACCTTGACCATCTTTGTCCAATTCTATGGATGAGCTCATCGGAGTGTTCATTGGCTTCAAGTCTTCCATTTCAAACATCTTGAGCATGTCCAAAATATACTTATTTTGACTAATGAATATCCCATCATTAGTTTGTCTAATTTGGAGTTCAAGAAAGAATTTTAATTCTTTCATCATGCTCATTTCGAACTCCTTGCTCATACATTTGGAAAATTCTTCAAAAAAAGAAATATTAGTTGTACCAAATAATATCATCAACATAAATTTGAACGATAATCATATAATTCCTTTTGATTTGATAAAGAGAGTAATATTCACTTTCCCTATTGAAAAATCATTTGAAAATAGAAATTATTCAATCTTTCATACCAAGCTCTAGGAGCTTGCTTTAAACCATAAACATCATTCCTAAGTTTTCGAATAATTGTAATTTTTAAAACCGAAGGGTTGCTATACAAATACGTCTTCTTGAGTAAAATTATTTTAGAAATGCACTTTTAATATCCATTTGATAAAGAGTGAATCCTTTGTGGCAAATAAATGCAAGAAGCATGTGAATAGATTCTAATCTGGCAATTGGTGCAAAAGGTTCCTTATAATTGATAACTTCTTGATTGTAATCTTGGGCCACTAATTTAGCCATGTTACTCACAATTCTCCCATTTTCATCTCTTTTACTTCTTAAAACCCATTTTGTACCAATACATCAAACTAGGCTTCTTTCAAATTTTTTTATTCAATTTGAGAAATAAATGCTCAACCATTTAAATGATTTTTAGTAGAATCTCTAGTATTAATACCTTGGATGGATCACCAATAATAAGTTCTTTTAAGTGAGAGGGAACAAACCTCCATTCATTTGTTAAATTTGGATCATTTTGTACTATGGGAGATTCTAATTCACCTTGTTGAAAATTTGCTTCTTCCTCACGTTAATTTTTAGGGTCTTCCTTGTTTTGATCATGGATGTTCATTTGCTCAAAAGGAATCTCCAAAACTATATCATTTACAATATCTTTCTCTTGATCAAGAGAATTAGTTTCATCAAAAGTTATATGCATAGATTCTTCAACTACTAATATTCTTTTATTGAAAACTCTATAGGCTTTTCTAGTAGATGAATATCCAAGGAAGATTTCAATATCGAATTTTGAATCAAATTTTTCCAAAATTTCTTTTGTGTTTAAAATGAAACACTTGCAGCCGAAAACTTTAAAATAACCGATATTGGGAATTCTATTTTTCCAAAGCTCATAAGGAGTTTTTGTTTTCTGTCGACTAACTAAAACTCTATTAATAATATAGCAAGTGGTATTTGACCCAAAAGTATTTTGGTTGGCTATATTCATTGAGCATAGTCCTAGCATTTTCCTATAATGCACAATTTTTCCTTTTTACTATACCATTTTGTATAGGAGTACTAGAAGTTGAGAAATTATGTTTATATCCATTTCCATTACAAAAATTATCGAAAGCGATATTATCAAATTCTCCACCATATTCACTTCTAATAGATATAATAGTATATCTCTTTTTGTTTTGAACGTTTTTACAAATGCTTAAAAGTATTTAAGGCTTCATCTTTTATGTTAAAAAATATGACCCAAGTATATCTAGAAAAGTCATCGACAATGATGAAAGCATAATGTTTACCACCTAAACTAGTGGTTCTAGATGGTCCAAAAAGATCCAAGTGGAGAAGTTGCAACAATTTTGTAGTTGAAGAATATCGTTTAGGTTTAAAAGACTTTTTACATGTTTCCCAATTTGACAAGTATCACAATTCTTATCTTCCTCATATTTTAAATTTGGCAATCCTTTGACAAAATAATTTTTGAAATTTTTTTGGAGAAGATCCATGCTAACATGATCTAATCTCCTACGCCCCAACCAAGTATTTTCTTTTAACCTTGATAAATATTTTTCATCATTTTCAAATTCGATGTTTATGATATAAACATATTTACTTCGGCTTCCTATAAACATCATCCATTTGGTTGCAGCATCTTCAATAAGGCACTTAGAAGAATTGAATTTAATAATGTAACTTTTATCACATAATTAATTAGTACTTAGTAAGTTATGTTTGAAGTTTTTAACTAATAAAATATTTTCAATAGGAGGAGATGAGTGATTATCAATGTTTCCAGCGCAAATAATTTTTCCTTTAACAGTATATCCAAAAGTGATATGACCTCCATCATTCTATTTGAGATTCGACAATAGAGATTGATCTTGAGTCATCAAGGATGTGTCCAGCTGCTCAAGTGAGCTAGGGCGGAGCGTCAAGCATTTATCAAACGATCACTTAATATGGCGATATTGTTCACTAATATTTAATTAATTTATATTAAAAGAATCTCCAATCAATAGATAAATGCATTAAAATGTAAAAATCACTTACATATGAAAATATAATTCAATACGATCCAAATTAATAAGGAATAAAAATACGTTTTTGAATCATATACGTATTATCAAGTTTCAAATTTTTATGAACTTAAGCGAGATAAGATGAAATTTATATGTAAAGTATTGATTGAACGATAAAGACAAAAAATTTAAAACAATGAATTTTAGAGCTATTTTTAACTTCAAAAAGAAAAATATTTTTCGAACTCTTAAAAGAATAAAGAATTTTACGAAATAAATTTATAAAACTTAACAATTAAAGTATAAAGTATATGTTATGAAGTAATAATTTGAGTCAATAAATTTTTAAAACGGTGATTTTTAAAACTATTTTTACCCAAAAAAGAAATTATTTTTGTACTCTTAAAAGAATAAAGATTAGTACTTAGATTGTCCAAATTTGTATTTTACAAAAATAAATTGATAATATCTAACGACAAAAGTATATATTATGAAATAATAATTTGTGTCAACAATTTTTTTTTAAAGAAATTGTTTTAGAAACAAAAATTAATAATATAGAATTGTTTAGTCATTATTTACTGTGTTCAAAAATTAATAAGAAGAAGAAGAGGTGAAGGGAATCGAATCCCGTATCTCTTAATGTGAAAAAAGGACTTCACATTTGAGATACAACACTGCTACTGATATTACTGAAAATAAAACCCTATAGCGTTATGTATTTTTTGTGTTAAAAAAATTAAAAGAAAAAGTAGAGGAGAGGGAAATCGAACCAGGTGCCTCTGACATGCAAAATTGACACCCAACCATGTGAGCTACAATCACATTTGTTGAAAGCTAATACAATTCCACATATTAAACATAAATGCTTTATTGACATGTAATCCCTTTTTCCAACGAAGCTAGTATGGGCGGCTGTGCAAACTCGCCAAATGTTGGCTCCATCCCTGCCGATCATGAGTTTTGAGCATCCATTATCTAAGAAACCATTTGCTCATTA
>NW_019260264.1:0-26938 GCF_002742605.1 Olea europaea var. sylvestris
AAATAAAAACCGCGCCAGTGGCAATTTTGTCATTTGTGACGACGGTGTCGGAATGGGCTGAAATTTGGCATGTTGATTGGAAAAAAAATCTTGCCAGGGACAATTTAATCGTTTGCTGCGATGGTGTCGGAATGGTCGAAAATTTGGCAGGTTGACTGGAAACAAAAAACGCGCTAGCTGCAATTTTGTCATTTGTCGCGACGGTGTCGAAATGGGCTAAAATTTGGCAGGTTGAGTGGAAACAACAACCGCGCCAGGGGTAATTTAATCATTTGTCGTGACGGTGTCTGAATGGACAGAAATTTGGTAGGTTGACTGGAAACAAAAAATGCGCTAGGCACAATTTCGTCATTTGTCGTGACGGTGTCGGAACGGGCTGAAATTTGGATGGTTGATTGGAAACAAAAATCGCGCCAGGGCCAATTTTGTCATTTATTGCGACGGTGTCGAAATTGCTGAAATTTGGCAGGTTGAATGGAAACAGAGACCGCGCAAGGGGAAATTTTGTCATTTGTCTCGACGGTGTCGAAATGGGCTGAAATTTGGCAGGTCGATTGGAAAAAAAAATTTCGCCTGGTGCAATTTTGTTGTTTGTCGCGATGGTATCGTAACTGGTTGAAATTTGACAGGTTGATTGGAAACAAAAATTGCGCGAGATGTAATTTTTTCATTTGGCGCGACGGTGTCGGAATGGGCAGAAATTTGGAAGGTTGATTGGAAACAAAAATAGCGCCAGGGCCAATTTTGTCATTTGTCACGACGCTGTCGGAATGGGCTTGAATTTGGCTGGTTGGTTGGAAACAAAAACCGCGCCACGGGTAATTTTGTCATTTGTCGAGACTGTGTCGAAATGTGCTGAAATTTGGCAGGTTGGTTGGAAATAAAAACTGCGCCAGGGGCAATTTTGTCATTTGTCGCGACGATGTCGGAATGGGCTGAGATTTTGCAGGGTGACTGGAAACGAACACCGCGCCAGGGACAATTTTGTCATTTGCTACGACGGTGTCAGTATGGGCTGAAATTTGGTAGGTTGATTGGAAACAAAAATCGCAAAGGACAATTTAATCATTTGTAGCGACGGTGATGGAATGGGTTGAAATTTTACAGGTTGACTGGAAACAAAAATCGTGCTAGGCACAATTTTCTCATTTGTCGCGATGGTGCCGGAGGGGGTTGAAATTTGGCTGGTTGATTTGAAATAAAAATCGCGCCAGGGGCAATTTCGTCATTTTTGGCGACGGGTCGAAACGGGCTGAAATTTGGCAGGTTGATTGGAAACAAAAACCGTGCAAGGGGTAATTTCGACATTTGTTGCGACGGTGTCGGAATGGGCTGAAATTTGGCAGGTTGATTGCAAACAAAAATCGCGCAAGGGTTAATTTTGTAATTTGTCGCGATGGCGTCAGAATGGACTGAAATTTGGCAGGTTGGTTGGAAACAAAAACTGCGCCAGGGGTAATTTTGTCATTTGTCGCGACGGTGTCAGATTGGGCTAAAATTTGGTAGGCTTACTGGAAATAAAAATCGCGCCGGGGGTAATTTTGTCATTTGTGACGACGGTTCCGGAATGGGCTGAAATTTGGCATGTTGATTGGAAACAAAACTCGCGCCAGAGGCAATTTAATCATTTGCCGCGATGGTGTCGGAATGGGAGAAAATTTGGCAGGTTGACTGGAAACAAAAAACGCGCTAGCTGCAATTTTGTCATTTGTCGCGACGGTGTCGAAATGGGCTGAAATTTGGCAGGTTGATTGGAAACAATAACCGTGCCAGGGGCAATTTAATCATTTGTCGTGACGGTGTCGGAATGGGCAGAAATTTGGCAGGTTGACTGGAAACAAAAAATGCGCCAGGTGCAATTTTGTCATTTGTCGCGACGGTGTCGGAACGGGCTGAAATTTGGATGGTTGATTGGAAACAAAAATCGCGCCAGGGTCAATTTTGTCATTTGTTGCGACGGTGTCGAAATTGCTGAAATTTGGCAAGTTGAATGGAAACAAAGACCGCACAAGGGGTAATTTTGTCATTTGTCGCGACGGTGTCGAAATGGACTGAAATTTGGCAGGTCGATTGGAAACAAAAATTTCGCCTGGTGCAATTTTGTTAATTGTCGCGACGGTATCGTAACGGGTTGAAATTTGGCAGGTTGATTGGAAACAAAAATTGCGCGAGACGTAATTTTTTCATTTGGCGCGACGGTGTCGAAATGGGCAGAAATTTGGAAGGTTGATTGGAAACAAAAATAGCGCCAGGGCCAATTTTATCATTTGTCGCGATGCTGTCGGAATGGGCTTGAATTTGGCTGGTTGGTTGGAAACAAAAACCGCGCCACGGGTAATTTTGTCATTTGTCGGGACGGTGTCGGAATGTGCTTAAATTTGGCAGGTTGGTTGGAAATAAAAACTGCGCCAGGGGTAATTTTGTCATTTGTCACGACGGTGTCGGAATAGGCTGAGATTTTGCAGGGTGACTGGAAACGAACACCGCGCCAGGGACAATTTTGTCATTTCCTACGACGGTGTCAGAATGGGCTGAAATTTGGTAGGTTGATTGGAAACAAAAATCGCAAGGGACAATTTAATCATTTGTAGCGACGGTGACGGAATGGGTTGAAATTTTACAGGTTGACTGGAAACAAAAACCGTGCTAGGCGCAATTTTGTCATTTGTCGCGATGGTGCCGGAGGGGGCTGAAATTTGGATGGTTGATTTGAAATAAAAATCGCGCCAGGGGCAATTCCGTCATTTGTGGCGACGGGTCGGAACGGGCTGAAATTTGGCAGGTTGATTGGAAACAAAAACCGTGCAAGGGGTAATTTCGACATTTGTTGCGACGGTGTCGGAATGGGCTGAAATTTGGCAGGTTGATTGCAAACAAAAATCGCGCAAGGGTTAATTTTATTATTTATCGCGACAGCGTCGAAATGGGCTGAAATTTGGCAGGTTGGTTGAAAACAAAAACTGCGCCAGGGGCAATTTTGTCATTTGTGACGACGGTGTCGGAATGGGCTGAAATTTGGCAGGTTGGTTGAAAACAAAAACTGCGCCAGGGGCAATTTTGTCATTTGTCGCAACGGTGTCGGATTGGGCTGAAATTTGGTGGTTTGCTAGAAATAAAAATCGCGCCAGGGGCAATTTTGTCATTTGTGACGACGGTGTCGGAATGGGCAGAAATTTGGCAGGTTGACTGGAAACAAAAAATGCACTACGCGCAATTTTGTCATTTGTCGCAACGGTGTCGGATTGGGCTGAAATTTGGTGGTTTGCTAGAAATAAAAATCGCGCCAGGGGCAATTTTGTCATTTGTGACGACGGTGCCGGAATGGGCTGAAATTTGGCATGTTGATTCGAAACAAAAACCGCGCCAGGGGCAATTTAATCATTTGTCGCGATGGTGTCGGAATGGGCAAAAATTTGGCTGGTTGACTAGAAACAAAAAATGCGCTAGCCGCAATTTTGTCATTTGTCGCGACGGTGTCGGAATGGGCAGAAATTTGGCAGGTTGACTGGAAACAAAAAATACGCTAGGCGCAATTTTGTCATTTGTCGCGACGGTGTCGAAACGGGTTGAAATTTTGATGGTTGATTGGAAACAAAAATCACGCCCGAGCCAATTTTGTCATTTGTCGCGACGGTGTCGGAATTGCTAAAATTTGGAAGGTTGAATGGAAACAAAGGCCACGCAAGTGGTAATTTTGTCATCTGTCGAGACGGTGTCGGAATGGGCTGAAATTTGGCAGGTTGATTGGAAACAAAAATCGCGCCAGGGGCAATTTTGTCATTTGTCGCAACGATGTCGGAATGGGCTGCAATTTGGTAGGTCGATTAAAAGCAAAAATTGCGCCAAGCGCAATTTTGTTATTTGTCGCGACGGTGTCGAAACGGGCTGAAATTTGATAGGTTAATTTGAAACAAAAATTGCGCCAGGGCCAATTTTATCATTTGTCATGACACTATCGGAATGGGCTTAAGTTTGGTAGGTTGATTGGAAACAAAGACCGTGCCACGGGTAATTTTGTCATTTGTCGCGACGGTGTCGGAATGTGCTGAGATTTGGCAGGTTGGTTGGAAATAAAAACTTCGCCAGGGGAAATTTTGTCATTTCTCGTGACGGGTCGAAATGGATTGAAATTTGGTAGGTTGACTGGAAATAAAAATCACGCCAGGGGCAATTTTGTCATTTGTCGCGATAGTGTCGGAATGCGTTGAAATTTGGTAGGTTGATTTCAAACAAAAATCGTGCAAGGGTCAATTTTCTCATTTGTCGCAGCGGTGTCGGAATGGACCGAAATATGGCAGGTTGGTTGGAAACAAAAGCTGCGCCAGGGGCATTTTTGTCATTTGTCGCGACGGTGTCGGAATGGACCGAAATTTGATAGGTTGATTGGAAACAAAAATCGCGCCAGGGGCAAATTTGTCGTTTGTCATTACGGTGTCGGTACGGGCAGAAATTTGGAAGGTTGATTGGCAACAAAAATCGTGCCAGGGCCAAATTTGTCGCGATGCTGTCGGAATGGGCTTATGTTTGGCAGGTTGATTGGAAACAAAAACTGTGCCACGGGTAATTTTGTCATTTGTCGCGATGGTGTCGGAATGTGCTGAAATCTAGCAGGTTGGTTGGAAATAAAAGACTGCGCCAGGGGCAACTTTGTCATTTCTCGCGACGGTGTCGGAAGGGACTGAGATTTGGCAAGTTGACTGGGAACAAAAATCGCTCAAGGGTCAATTTTCTCATTTGTCGCGACGATGTCAGAATGGACTGAAATATGGCAGGTTGGTTGGAAACAAAAGCTGTGCCAGGGAAAATTTTGTCGTTTGTCGCGACGGTGCCGGAATGGGCTGAAATTTAGCAGGTTGACTGGAAACAAAAATCTCGCCACGGACCTTTTGGTCATTTGTCGCGACGGTGTCGGAATGGGCTAAAATTTGGCTGGTTGATTGGAAACAAAAAGCGCGCGAGGGGCAATTTCAACATTTGTCTCGATGATGCCGAAATGGCCTGAAATTTGGTAGGTTGCTTGGAATCAAAAATCGCGCCAGGGGTAATTTTGTCATTTGTCGCGACGGTGTCGGAATGGGCTCAAATTTGACAGGTTGTTTCGAAATAAAAACCGCGCCAGGGGTAATTTTGTCGTTTGTCGCGACGGTGTCAAAATGGGATGAAATTTGATAGGTTGATTGGAAGCAAAAATCGTGCCAGGGGCAATTTCGTCATTTATCGCGATGGTGTCGGAATGGGCTGAAATTTGGCAGGTTGATAGGAAACAAAAATCGCGCCAGGGGTAATTTTGTCATTGGTCACGACGGTGTCGGACTGAGATGAAATTTACCAGGTTGGTTAGAAACAAACACTGCGCCAGGGGCAATTTCGTCATTTGTCGCGACGGTGTCGGAATGGGCAGAAATTTAGAAGGTTGATTGGAAACAAAAATCATGCCAGGGCCAATTTTGTCATTTGTCGCGACACTGTCGGAATGGGCTTGAATTTGGCATGTTGATTGGAATTAAAAATCGCGCCAGGGGTAATTTTGTCATTTGTCGTAACGGTGTCAGAATGGGATGAAGTTTGGCACATTCATTGGAAACAAAAATCGTGCCAGGGGCAATTTTGTCATTTGTCGCGATGGTGTAAGAATGGGCTGAAATTTGTCAGGTTGATTGGAAATTAAACCGCACCAGGCATAATTTTGTCATTTGTCGCGACGGTGTCGGAATGGGCTAAAATTTGACAGGTTGATTGGAAACAAAAACCGCGCAAGGGGTAATTTTGTCATTTATTGTGACGCTGTCAGAATGGGCTGAAATTTGGCAGGTTTATTGGAAACCAAAACTGCGCCAGGGGCAATTTTGTCATTTGTCGCGACGGTGTCGGAATGGGTTGAAATTTGGCAGGTTGATTGGAAACAAAAATCGCGCCGGGTTAATTTTGTCATTTGTCGCGACGATGTCAAAATGGGCTGAAATTTGGCAGGTGGATTGAAAACAAAAATTGTGCCAGGGGCAATTTTGTCATTTGTCGCGACAGAGTCGGAATGGGCTGAAATTTGGCAAGTCCATTGGAAACAAAAACTGAGGTAGGGGCAATTTTGTCATTTGTCACGACAGTGTTGGAATGGATTGAAATTTGACAGGTTGATTGGAATCAAAAATTGCGCCAGGGCCAATTTTTTCATTTGTCGCGACGGTGTCGGAATGGGATGAAATTTGGCAGGTTGATTGGAAACAAAAATCGTGCCATGGGCAATTTCATCATTTGTCGCGATGGTGTAAGAATGGGCTGAATTTTGGCAGGTTGACTTGAAACAAGAACCGCGCCAGGCGTAATTATGTCATTTTTCACGACGGTGTCGAAATTGGCTTAAATTTGGCAAGTCGATTGGAAAAAAAAGTGAGCCAGGCGTAATTTTGTTATTTGTCGCGACGGTGTCGGAACGGGCTGAAATTTGGCAGGTTGATTGGAAACAAAAATCGCGCCAGGGGTAATTTTGTCATTTGTCGCAACGATGTCAAAATGGGCTGAAATTTGGCAGGTGGATTGAAAACAAAAATTGTGCCAGGGGCAATTTTGTCATTTGTCGCGACAGAGTCTGAATGGGCTAAAATTTGGCAAGTCCATTGGAAACAAAAATTGAGGCAGGGGTAATTTTGTCATTTGTCGCGACAGTGTTGGAACGGATTGAAATTTCACAGGTTGATTGAAATCAAAAATTGCGCCAGGGCCAATTTTTTCATTTGTCGCGACGGTGTCGGAATGGGATGAAATTTGGCAGGTTGATTGGAAACAAAAATCGTGCCATGGGCAATTTCATCATTTGTCGCGATGGTGTAAGAATGGGCTGAAATTTGACAGGTTGACTTGAAACAAAAATCGCACCAGGCGTAATTTTGTCATTTGTTGCGACGGGTCGGAATGGGCTGAAATTTGGCAGGTTGATTGGAAACAAAAAATCGTGCCAGGGGCAATTTCTTCCTTTGTCACGACGGTGTCGGAATGGGCTGAAATTTGGCATGTTGATTGGAAACAAAAATCGCGCAAGGGTCAATTTTGTCATTTGTCGCGACGATGTCGAAATGGACTGAAATATGGCAGGTTGGTTGGAAACAAAAATTACGTCAGGGGCAATTTTGTCATTTGTCGCGACGGTGCCGGAATGGGCTAAAATTTGGCAGGTTGATAGGAAACAAAAATCGCGCTAGGGATAATTTTGTCATTTGTTGTGACGGTGTCAGAATGGGATGAGATTTGATAGGTTGATTGGAAATAAAAATCGTGCCAGGGGCAATTTCGTCACTTGTAACGATGGTGTCGGAATGGGCTAAAATTTGGCAGGTTGATAGGAAGCGAAAATCGCGCCAGGGGTAATTTTGTCATTGGTCGCGACGATGTCGGATTGAGATGAAATTTGACGGGTTGATTGGAACCAAAAATCGTGCCAGGGGTAATTTCGTCATTTGTCGCGATGGTGTCGAAATGCGCTGAAATTTGGTAGGTTGATTGGAAACAAAAACCGCGCTAGAGGTAATTTAATCATTTGTTGCGAGGTGTCGAAATGGGCTGAAATTTGGCAGGTTGACTGTAAGCAAAAATCGCGCCAAGCGCAGTTTTGTCATTTGCCGGGATGGTGTCGGAAAGGTTGAAATTTGGCTGGTTGATTTGAAACAAAAATCGCACCAGGGGTAATTTCGTCTTTTGACGCGAAGGGTCGGAATGGGTTGAAATTTGGCAGGTTGGTTGGAAACAAAAACTGCGCCAGGGGCAATTTCGTCATTTGTCACGACGGTGTCAGATTAGGCTGAAATTTGGGAGGTTGATTGGAAATAAAGCCCGCGCCAGGGGCAATTTTGTCATTTGTCGCGACAGCGTCAGAATGGGCTGAAATTTGGCATGTTGATTGGAAATAAAAATCGGGCCAGGGGCAGTTTAATCATTTGCCGCGACGGTGTCGAAATGGGTAGAAATTTGGCAGGTTGACTGGAAATAAAAAACACGCTAGTCGCAATTTTGTCAATTATCGCGACGGTGTCGGAATGGGATGAAATTTTGCAGGTTGATTGGAAACAAAAACCGCGCCAGGGACAATTTAATCATTTGCCGCAACGGTGTTAGAATGGGCAGAAATTTGGCAGGTTGGCTGGAAATAAAAAATGCGCTAGGCGCAATTTTGTCATTTGCCGCGATGGTGTCGGAACGGGCTAAAATTTGACAGGTTGATTGGAAACAAAAATTGTGCCAGGGGCAATTTTGTCATTTGTCGCGACGGTATCGAAATGGGCAGAAATTTGGAATGATTTGAAAAAAAAAATAGCGCCAGGGCCAATTTTGTCATTTGTCGCGACGCTGTTGGAATGGGCTTGAATTTGGCTGGTTGGTTGGAAACAAAACCACGCTACGGGTAATTTTGTCATTTGTCGCGATGGTGTCGAAATGTGCTGAAATTTGGCAGGTTGGTTGGAAATAAAAATTGTGCCCGGGACAATTTTGTCATTTGTCGCAACGGTGTCGAGTTCGGCTGAAATTTGGCAAGGTGACTGGAAACAAAAATCGCACCAGGGGCAATTTTGTCATTTGCTACGATGGTGTCGGAATGGGCTGAAATTTGGCAAGTTGATTGGAAACAAAATCGTGCCAGGGGCAATTTAATCGTTTTTAGCGATGGTGTCGGAATGGGTTGAAATTTGGCTGGTTGACTGGAAACAAAAGCCGCGCCAGGCACAATTTTGTCATTTGTAGTGACGGTGTTGGAATGGGCTGAAATTTGGAAGGTAGATTGGAAACAAAAATCGTGCCAGGGGCAATTTTGTCATTTGTCGCGACGGCGTCAGAATGGGCTGAAATTTGGCATGTTGATTGGAAACAAAAATCGCGCCAGGGGCAATTTAATCATTTCCCGCGACGGTGTCGGAATGGGCAGAAATTTGGCAGGTTGACTGGAAATAAAAAAACGTGCTAGCCGCAATTTTGTCAATTGTCGCGACGGTGTCGGAATGGGCTGAAATTTCGCAGGTTGATTGGAAACAAAAACCGCGCCAGGGGCAATTTAATCATTTGCCGCGACGGTGTCAGAATGGGTAGAAATTTGGCAGGTTGGCTGGAAATAAAAAATGCGCTAGGCGCAATTTTGTCATTTGCCGCGACGGTGTCGGAACGGGCTGAAATTTGACAGGTTGATTGGAAACAAAAATTGCGCCAGGGGCAATTTTATCATTTGTCGCGACGGTGTCGGAATGGGCAGAAATTTGGAATGATTTGAAAAAAAATAGCGCCAAGGCCAATTTTGTCATTTGTCGCGACGCTGTTGGAATGGGCTTGAATTTGGCTGGTTGGTTGGAAACAAAACCGCGCTACGGGTAATTTTGTCATTTGTCGCGACGGTGTCGAAATGTGCTGAAATTTGGCAGGTTGGTTGGAAATAAAAATTGTGCCCGGGGTAATTTTGTCATTTGTCGCGACGGTGTCGGGTTCGGCTGAAATTTGGCAAGGTGACTGGAAACAAAAATTGGGCCAGGGGTAATTTTGTCAGTTGTTACGACGGTGTCGGAATGGGCTGAAATTTGGCAAGTTGATTGGAAACAAAACCGCGCCAAGGGCAATTTAATCGTTTGTAGCGATGGTGTCGGAATGGGCTGAAATTTAGCTGGTTGACTGGAAACAAAAGCCGCGCCAGGCACAATTTTGTCATTTTTCGCGACGATGTCGGAATGGGCTGAAATTTGGAAGGTAGATTGGAAACAAAAATCGCGCCAGGGGTAATTTTGTCATTTATTACGATGTTGTCGGAATGGGTTGAAATTTCACAGGAGTATTGGAAACAAAAACTGCACAGAGGAAATTTTGTCATTTGCCGCGACGGTGTCGGAATGGCTAAAATTTGGAAGGTTGATTGGAAACAAAAACCGCGCAAGGGTTAATTTTGTCATTTGTCACGATGGTGGCGGAATGGGCTGAAATTTGGCAGTTCGATTGGAAACATAAATTGCGCCTCGCGCAATTTTGTTATTTGTCGCGACGGTGTCGGAACGGGCTGAAATTTGACAGGTTGATTGGAAACAAAAATTGCGCCAAGGGTAATTTTGTCATTTGTCACGACGGTGTCAGAATGGGATGAAATTTGACAGGTTGATTGGAAACAAAAATCGTGCAAAGGGCAATTTCGTCATTTGTCGCGATGGTGTCGGAATGGGCTGAAAGATGGTAGGTTGATAGGAAACAAAAATCGCGCCATGGGTAATTTTGTCATTCGTCGCGACGGTGTCGGAATGAGATGAAATTTACCAGGTTGGTTGGAAACAAAAATCGCGCCGGGGCCAATTTTATCATTTGTCACGACGGTGCCAAAATGGGCAGAAATTTAGAAGGTTGATTGGAAACAAAATTCGCGCCAGGTCCAATTTTGTCATTTGTCACGACGCTGTCGGAATGGGCCTAAATTTGGTAGGTTGATTGGAAGCAAAAATCGCGCCAGGAGTAATTTTGTCATTTGTCGTGACGGTGTCAGAATGGGATGAAATTTGGCAGGTTGATTGGAAACAAAAATCGTGCCAGGGGCAATTTCGTCATTTGTCGCGATGGTGTAGGAATGGGCTGAAATTTGGCAAGTTGATTGGAAACAAAAATCGCACCAGGCATAATTTTGTTATTTGTCGCGACGATGTCGGAATAGGCTGAAATTTGGCAGGTTGATTGGAAACAAAAATCGCGCCAGGCGTAATTTTGTCATTTGTCGCGACGCTGTCAGAATGGGCTGAAATTTGACAGGTTGATTGGAAACAAAAACCGCGCCAGGGGCAATTTTGTCATTTGTCACGATGGTGTCGAAATGGGCAGAAATTTGAAAGGTTGATTGGAAACAAAAATAGTGCCAGGGCCAATTTTGTCATTTATCGCGACGCTGTCGGAATGTGCTTCAATTTGGTTGGTTGATTGGAAACAAAAATCGCGCCACGGGTAATTTTGTCATTTGTCGCGATGGCGTCGGAATGGGCAGAAATTTGGCAGGTTGACTGGAAATAAATAACACGCAAGGTGCAATTTAGTCATTTCTTGCGACGGTGTCGGAACGGGCTGAAATTAGGCTGGTCGACTGGAAACAAAAACCGCGCCAGGGGCAATTTCCTCATTTGTCGCTACGGGTCGGAATGGGCTGAAATTTGGCAGGTTGATTGGAAATAAAAGCCGTGCCAGGGGTAATTTCGTCATTTGGCACGATGGTGTCGGAATGGGCTGAAATTTGGCAGGTTGATTGCAAACAAAAACCGTGCAAGGGGCAATTTTGTCATTTGTCGCGACGGCGTCGGAATGGGCTGAAATTTCGCAGGAGTATTGGAAACAAAAACTACACAGAGGCAATTTTGTCATTTGTCGCGACGGTGTCGAAATGGGCCGAAATTTGGAAGGTAGATTGGAAACAAAAACCGCGCCAGGGGTAATTTTGTCATTTATTACGATGCTATCGAAATGGGCTGAAATTTCGCAGGAGTATTGGAAATAAAAACTGCACAGAGGAAATTTTGTCATTTGTCGCGACGGTGTCGGAATGGCTGAAATTTGGAAGGTTGATTGGAAACAAAAACCGCGCAAGGGTTAATTTTGTCAATTGTCGCGATGGTGGCGGAATGGGCTGAAATTTGGCAGGTCGATTGGAAACATAAATTGCGCCTCGCGCGATTTTGTTATTTGTCGCGACGGTGTCGGAACAGGCTAAAATTTCACAGGTTGATTGGACACAAAAATTGCTCCAGGGCCAATTTTGTCATTTGTCGCGACGCTGTTGGAATGGGCTTGAATTTGGCTGGTTGGTTGGAAACAAAAACCGCGCCATGGGTAATTTTGTCATTTGTCGCGACGGTGTCTGAATGTGCTGAAATTTGGCAGGTTGGTTGGAAATAAAAACTGCGCCAGGGGTAATTTTGTCATTTGTTGCGACGGTGTCGGAATTGGCTGAAATTTGGCAGGGTGACTGGAAACAAAAAATGCGCCAGGGGCAATTTTGTCATTTGTTACGACGGTGTCGGAATGGGATGAAATTTTGAAGGTTGATTGGAAATATAAATGGCGCCAGGCGCTATTTTGTCATTTGTCGTGACGGTGTCGAAATGGGTAGAAATTTGGCAGGTTGACTGGAAATGAAAAATGCGCTAGGCGCAATTTTGTCAATCGTCGCGACGGTGTCGGAACGAGCTGAAATTTTGGATGGTTGATTGGAAACAAAAATCGTGCCAGGGCCAATTTTGTCATTTGTCGTGACGGTGTCGAAGTTGCTGAAATTTGATGGGTTGAATGGAAACAAAGACCGCGCAAGGGGTAATTTTATCATTTGTCGCGACGGTGTCGGAATGGGCAGAAATTTGACAGGTAGATTGGAAACGAAAATTGCGCCTAGCGTAATTTTGTTATTTATCGCGATGGTGTCAGAACGGGCTGAAATTTGACAGGTTGATTGGTAACAAAAATCGCGCCAGGTCCAACTTTGTCATTTGTCACGATGCTATCAGAATGGGCTTAAGTTTGGCTGGTTGATTGGAAACAAAAACCGTGCCACGGGTAATTTTGTCATTTGTCGCGACGGTGTCGAAATGTGTTGAAATTTGGCAAGTTGGTTGGAAATAAAAACTGCGCCAGGGGCAATTTTATCATTTGTCGCGACGGTGGCGGAATGGGCTGAAATTTTGCAAGCTGACTGGAAACAAAAATCGCACCAGGGGTAATTTTGTCATTTGTTATGACGGTGTCGGAATGGGCTGAAATTTGGCAGGTTGATTGGAAACAAAAATCGCGCCAGGGGCAATTTAATCGTTTGTAGCGACGGTGTCCGAATGGGCTGAAATTTGGCTGGTTGACCGGAAACAAAAATCGCGCCAGGCGCTATTTTGTCATTTGTCGCGACGGTGTTGGAATGGGCTGAAATTTGGAAGGTAGATTGGAAACAAAAACCTCGCCAAGGGTAATTTGGTAATTTATTACGACGCTGTCGTAATGGGCTGAAATTTCGCAGGAGTATTGGAAACAAAAACTGCGCAGAGGGAATTTTGTCATTTGTTGCGACGGTGTTGGAATGGCTGAAATTTGGAAGGTTGATTGGAAACATAAACCGCGCAAGGGTTAATTTTGTCATTTGTCGCGATGGTGGCGGAATGGGCTGAAATTTGGCAGGTCAATTGGAAACAAAAATTGCGCCTGGTGCAATTTTGTTATTTATCGCGATGGTGCCGGAACGGGCTGAAATTTGACAGGTTGATTGGAAACAAAAATTGCGGCAGGGGTAATTTTGTCATTTGTCGCGACGATGTCAGAATGGGATGAAATTTGATAGGTTGATTGAAAACAAAAATCGTGCCAGGGGCAATTTCATCGTTTGTTGCGATGGTGTCGGAATGGGCTGAAATTTAGTAGGTTGATAGGAAACAAAAATCTCGCCATGGGTAATTTTGTCATTCGTCACGGCGATGTCAGAATGAGATGAAATTTACCAGGTTGGTTGGAAACGAAAATCGCGCTAGGGGCAATTTTGTCATTTGTCGCGACGGTGCTGGAATGGGCAAAAATTTAGAAGGTTGATTGGAAACAAAATTCACGCCAGGTCCAATTTTGTCATTTGTCGCGACGCTGTCGGAATGGGCCTAAATTTGGCAAGTTGATTGGAACAAAAATCGCGCTGGGGTAATTTTGTCATTTGTCGCGACGGTGTCGGAATGGGATGAAAATTGGCAGGTTGATTGGAAACAAAAATCGTGCCAGGGGCAATTTCGTCATTTGTCACGATGGTGTAGGAATGCGCAGAAATTTGGCAGGTTGATTGGAAACAAAAACCGCGCCAGGCGTAATTTTATCATTCGTCGCGACGGTGTCGGAATGGGCTAAAATTTGGCAGGTTGATTGGAAACAAAAATTCGTGTCGGGGTAATTTTGTCATTTATCAAGACACTGTCGGAATGGGCTGAAATTTGGCAGGTATATTGGAAACCAAACCTGCGCCAGGGGCAATTTTGTCATTTGTCGCAATGGTGTTGGAATGGGCTGAAATTTGGCTGGTTGATTGGAAACAAAAACCGCGCCAGGGGTAATTTTGTCATTTGTCGTGACGGTGTCAGAATGGACAGAAATTTAGAAGGTTGTTGGAAACAAAAATCGGTCCAAGGCCAATTTTGTCATTTGTCGCAACGCTGTCGGAATGGACCTAAATTTGGCAGGTTGATTGGAAACAAAAATCGCGCCGGGGTAATTTTGTCATTTGTCGCGACGGTGTCGGAATGGGATGAAATTTGGCAGGTTGATTGGAAACAAAAATCGTGCGAGGGGCAATTTTGTCATTTGTCACGATGGTGTAGGAATGCGCTGAAATTTGGCAGGTTGATTGGAAACAAAAACCGCGCCAGGCGTAATTTTATCATTCGTCGCGACGGTGTCGGAATGGGCTGAAATTTGGCAGGTTGATTGTAAACAAAAATTCGCTCCGGGGTAATTTTGTCATTTATCAAGACGCTGTCGGAATGGGCTGAAATTTGGCAGGTTGATTGGAAACAAAAATCGTGCCAGGGACAATTTCGTCATTTGTTGCAATGGTGTAGGAATGGGCTGAAATTTGGCAGGTTGATTGGAAACAAAAACCGCGCCAGGCGTAATTTTGTCATTTGTCGCGACGGTGTCGGGATGGGCTGAAATTTGGCTGGTTGATTGGAAACAAAAACCGCGCCAGGGGTAATTTTGTCATTTATCACGACGCTGTCGGAATGGGCTGAAATTTGGTAGGTTTATTGGACACCAAAACTGCGCCAGGGGCAATTTTGTCATTTGTCGCGATGGTGTCAGAGTGGGCTGAAATTTGGCAGGTTGATTGGAAACAAAAACCGCGCCAGGTGTAATTTTGACATATATCGCGACGCTGTCAGAATGGGCTGAAATTTGGCAGGTTTATTGGAAACCAAAACTGCGACAGGGGCAATTGTCATTTGTTACGATGGTGTCGGAACGGGCTGAAATTTGGCAGGTTGATTGAAAACAAAAATCGCGCCACGAGAAATTTTATCACTTGCCGCGATGGTGTCGGAATGGGGCTTAAATTTGGCGGGTCGATTGGAAACAAAAACTGCGCCAGGCGCAATTTTGTTATTTGTCGCGACGATGTCGAAACGGGCTAAAATTTGGCAGGTTGATTGGAAACAAAAATCGCGCTGGGGGTAATTTTGTTATTTGTCGCGACGGTGTCGTAATGGACAGAAATTTAGAACGTTGATGGGAAACAAAAATCGCGCCAGGGCCAATTTTGTCATTTATCAAGACGCTGTCGGAATGGGCTGAAATTTGGCAGGTGTATTGGAAACCAAACCTGCGGCAGGGGCAATTTTGTCATTTGTCGCGATGGTGTTGGAATGGGCTGAAATTTGGCCGGTTGATTGGAAACAAAAACTGCGCCAGGGGAAATTCTGTCATTTATCGCGACAGTGTCGGAATGGGCTGAAACTTGGTGGGTCGATTGGTGGTAAAAACTGCGCCAGGCGCAATTTTATTATTTGTCACGACGGTGTCGAAACGGGCTGAAACTTGCTAGGTTGATTGGAAACAAAAATCACGCCAGGGGTAATTTTGTCATTTGTCACGACGGTGTCGGAATGAGATGAAATTTTCCAGGTTGGTTGGAAACATAAATCGCGCCAAGGGCAATTTTGTCGTTTGTCGCGATGTTGTCGGAATGGGCAGAAATTTAGAAGGTTGATTGGAAACAAAAATCGTGCCACGGCCAATTTTGTTATTTGTCACGACGCTGTCGAAATGGGCTTAAATTTGGCAGGTTGATTGGAGACAAAAATCGCACCTGAGCAAATTTTTTTCATTTTTTGCGACGGTGTCGGAATGAGATGAAATTTGACAGGTTGATTGGAAACAAAAATTGAGCCAGGGGCAATTTCGTCATTTGTCGCGATGGTGTAGGAATGGGCTGAAACTTGGCAGGTTGATTGGAAATAAAATTCGTGCCTGGCGTAATTTTGTCATTTGTCGCGACGCTGTCGGAATGGGCTGAAATATGGTAGGTTGATTGGAAACAAAAATTGCGCCAGGGGCAATTTTGTCATTTGTCACGATGGTGTCGGAATGGGCAGAAATTTGGCAGGTTGATTGGAAACAAAAATAGTGCCAGGGCCAATTTTGTCATTTGTCACGACGCTGTCAAAATGGGCTTAAATTTGGCTGGTTGATTGGGAACAAAAACCGCGTCACGGGTAATTTTGTCATTTGTTACGACGGTGTCGGAATGGGCAGAAATTTGGTAGGTTGACTGGAAATAAAAAATGCGCAAGGCGCAATTTAGTCATTTCTCGCGACGGTATCGGAACGGGCTGAAATTTGGCTGGTTGACTGGAAACAAAAACCGCGCCAGGGGCAATTTCGTCATTTGTTGCGACGGGTCGGAATGGGCCGAAATTTGGCAGGTTGATTGGAAGCAAAAATCGTGCCAGGGGTAATTTCGTCATTTGTCGCGACGGTGTCGAAATGGGCTGAAATTTGGCAGGTTGATTGCAAACAAAAACCATGAAAGGGACAATTTTGTCATTTGTCGCGACGACGTCGGAATGGGCCGAAATTTTGCAGGTTGGTTGGAAACAAAAACTGCGCTAGGGGCAATTTTGTCACACGGTGTCGGTGTCGGATTGGGGTGAAATTTGGCAGGTTGACTGGAAATAGAAACCGTGCCAGGGGCAATTTTGTCATTTGTCGCGACGGTGTCGGAATGGGCTGAAATTTGGCATGTTGATTGGAAACAAAAACCGCGCCTGGGGCAATTTAATCATGTGCCGCGACGGTGTCGGAATGGGTAGAAATTTGGCAGGTTGACTGGAAACAAAAAACGCGCTAGCCACAATTTTATCATTTGTCGCGACGGTGTCGGAATGGGATGAAATTTGGCAGGTTGATTGGAAACAAAAGCCATGCCACGGCCAATTTCGTCATTTGTCGCGATGGTGTAAGACTGGGCTAAAATTTGGCAGGTTGATTGGAAACAAAAATCGTGCCAGGCGAAATTTATCATTTGTAGCAACGGTGTTGAAATGGGCTGAAATTTGGAAAGTAGATTGGAAACAAAAACCGCGCTAGGGGTAATTTTGTCATTTATTACGACGCTGTCGGAATGGGCTGAAATTTTGCTTGAGTATGGGAAACAAAAACTGTGCGGAGGAAATTTTGTCATTTGTCGCGACGGTGTCGGAATGGCCGAAATTTGGAAGGTTGATTGGAAACAAAAACTGCGCAAGGTTTAATTTTGTCATTTGTCGCGATGGTGGCGGAACGGGTTGAAATTTGTCAGGTCAATTGGAAACAAAAATTGCGCCTGGAGCAATTTTGTTATTTGTCACGACAGTGTCGGAACAGGCTGAAATTTGACAGGTTAATAGGAAACAAAAATTGCGCTGGGGGCAATTTTGTCATTTGTCGCGACGGTGTCGGAATGGGCAGAAATTTGGAAGGTTGATTTGAAAAAAAAATATCGCCAGGGCCAATTTTGTCATTTGTCGCGACGGTGTCGGAATGGGCAGAAATTTGGAAGGTTGATTTGAAAAAAAAAAATCGCCAGGGCCAATTTTGTCATTTGTCGCGACGCTGTTAGAATGGGCTTGAATTTGGCTGGTTGATTGGAAACAAAAACCGCGCCACGGGTAATTTTGTCATTTGTCGCGACGATGTCAGAATGTGCTGAAATTTGGCAGGTTGGTTGGGAATAAAAACTGCGCCAGGGGCAATTTTGTCATTTGTCGCGACGGTGTCGGAATGGGCTGAAATTTGGTAGGGTGACTGGAAACGAAAATCGCGCCAAGGGTAATTTTGTCATTTGTTACGACGGTATCGGATTGGGCTAAAATTTGGCAGGTTGATTGGAAAAAAAAATCGCGCCAGGGGCAATTTAATCATTTGTAGCGACGGTGTCGGAATGGGCTGAAATTTGGATGGTTAACTGGAAACAAAAACCGGACCAGGCGCAATTTTGTCATTTATCGCCACGGTGTCGGAATGGGCTGAAATTTGGCGGGTTGAATGGAAACAAAAATCGTGCCGGGGGCAATTTAATCATTTGCTGCGACGGAGTCGGAATGGGTTGAAATTTGGCAGGTTGACTGGAAATAAAAACAGCGCCCGGGGTAATTTTGTCGTTTGTCGTGACGGTGTTGGAATGAGATGAAATTTGGCAAGTTGGTTGGAAACAAAAACTGCGCGGGGCAATTTTGTCATTTGTCAGGACGGTGTCGGAATAGGCAAAAATTTAGAAGGTTGATTGGAAACAAAAATTGCGCCAGGGTCATTTGTCGCGAAGCTGTTGGAATGGGCTTACATTTGGCAGGTTGATTTGAAACAAAAATCGAGCCAGGGGTAATTTTGTCATTTGTCGCGACGGTGTCGGAAGGGCTGAAATTTGGCAGGTTGATTGGAAACAAAAACTGTGTCAGGGGCAATTTTGTCATTTGTCGCGATGGTGTTGGAATGGGCTAAAATTTGGAAGGCTGATTGGAAACAACAATCGCGCCAAGGCCAATTTTGTCATTTGTCGCGACGCTATCTTAATGGGCTTAAATTTGGCAAGTTGATTGGAAACAAAAATCGCGCCCGGGTAATTTTGTCATTTGTCGTGATGGTGTCGGAATGGGTTGAAATTTGGCAGGTTGGTTGGAAATAATAACTGCGCCAGGGGTAATTTTGTCATTTGTCACGACGGTGTCGGAATGGGCTGAAATTTGGTAGGTTGATTGGAAACAAAAATCGCGCCAGGGGAAATTTTGTCATTTGTCGCGACGGTGCTGGAATGGGCTTAAATTTGGTAGGTCGATTGGAGACAAAAATTGTGCCAGGCGTGATTTTGTTATTTGTCGCGATGGTGTCGAAGCAGGATGAAATTTGGCATGTTGATTGGAAACAAAAATCGCGCCAGGGGTAATTTTGTCAATTGTCGCGACGACGTCCGAATGAGATGAAATTTACCAGGTTGGTAGGAAACAAAAATCACGCTAGGGGCAATTTTCTCATTTGTCGCAACGGTGTCGGAATGGGCAGAAATTTAAAAGGTTGATTGGAAACAAAAATCACGCCTGGGCCAATTTTGTTTTTTGTCGCGACGTTGTCGGAATGGGCCTAAATTTGGCAGGTTGATTGGAAACAAAAGTCACGCCTGGGGTAATTTTGTCATTTGTTGCGACACTGTCAGAATGGGATGAAATTTGACAGGTTGATTGGAAACAAAAATCATGTCAGGGGCAATTTCGTCGTTTGTCGCGATGGTGTTGGAATGGGCTGAAATTTGGCAGGTCGACTGGAAACAAAAATCAAGCCAAGGGCAATTTTGTCATTTGTCGCGACGGTGTCGGAATGCGATAAAATTTGGCAAGTTGATTGGAAACAAAAAATGCGCCAGGGGCAATTTAATCATTTGTTGCGACGGTGTCGGAATGGGCTGAAATTTGGGAGGTTGATTGGAAGCAAAAATTGTGCCTGGGGCAATTTAATCATGTGCCGCGAAGGTGTCGGAATGGGCAAAAATTCGGCAGGTTGACTGGAAACAAAAAATGCGCTAGCCGCAATTTTATCATTTGTCGCGACGGTGTCGAATTGGGATGAAATTTGGTAGGTTGACTGGAAACAAAAACCGCGCCAGGGGCAATTTAATAATTTGTTGGGACGGTGTCGGAATGGGCAGAAATTTAGCAGGTTGACTGGAAACAAAAAATGCGCGAGCCTCAATTTTGTCATTTGTCGCAACAGTGTCGGAAGGGGCTGAAATTTGGCAGGTTGGTTGGAAACAAAAACCGCGCCAGGGGTAATTTTGTCATTTGTCGTGACGGTGTCGGATTATGCTAAAATTCAGGAGGTTGACTGGAAATAAAGCCTGCGCCAGGGGCAATTTCGTCATTTGTCGCAACAGTGTCGGAATGGGCTGAAATTTGGCATGTTGATTGGAAACAAAAACCGCGCCAGGGCAATTTAATCATTTGCCGCGACGGTGTCGGAATGGGCAAAAATTTGGCAGGTTGACTGGAAACAAAAAACGCGCTAGCCGCAATTTTGTAAATTGTCACGACGGTGTCGGAATGGGCTGAAATTTAGTAGGTTGATTGGAAACAAAAACCGCGCAAGGGCAATTTAATCATTTGTCGCGACGGTGTCGGAATGGGCAAAAATTTGGCAGGTTGACTCGAAACAAAAAATGCGCTAGGCGCAATTTTGTCATTCCCCGCGACGGTGTCGAAACGGGCTGAAATTTGACAGGTTGATTGGAAACAAAAATTGCGCCAGGGGCAATTTTGTCATTTGTCGCGACGGTGTTGGAATGGGCAGAAATTTGGAAGGTTGATTTGAAAAAAAAATAGCGCCAGGGCCAATTTTGTCATTTGTCGCGACGCTGTTGGAATGGGATTGAATTTGGCTGGTTGGTTGGAAACAAAAATCGCGCTACGGGTAACTTTGTCATTTGTCGTGATGGTGTTGGAATGTGCTGAAATTTGGCAGGTTGGTTGGAAATAATAACTGCGCCAGGGGCAATTTTGTCATTTGTCGCGATGGTGTCGGAATGGGCTGAAATTTGGCAGGGTGACTGGAAACAAAAACCGCGCTAGTGGCAATTTTGTCATTTATTACGACGGTGTCGAAATGGGCTGAAATTTGGCAAGTTGATTGGAAACAAAAATCACACCAGGGGCAATTTAATCGTTTGTAGCGACGGTGTCAGAATGGGCTGAAATTTGGCTGGTTGACTGGAAACAAAAATCGCACCGGGCACAATTTTGTCATTTGTCGCGACGGTGTCGGAATGGGCTGAAATTTGGAAGGTAGATTAGAAACAAAAACCGCGTCAGGGGTAATTTTGTCATTTATTACAATGCTGTCGGAATGGGCTGAAATTTCGCAGGAGTATTGGAAACAAAAACTGCGCAGAGGAAATTTTGTCATTTGTCGTGACGGTGTTGGAATGGCTGAAATTTGGAAGGTTGATTGGAAACAAAAACCGCGCAAGGGTTAATTTTTTCATTTGTCGCGATGGTGGCGGAATGGGCTGAAATTTGGCAGGTCGATTGGAAACAAAAATTGCGCCTGGCGCAATTTTGTTATTTGCCGCGACGGTGTCGGAACGGGCTGAAATTTGACAGGTTGATTGGAAACAAAAACCGCGCAAGGGTTAATTTTTTCATTTGTCGCGATGGTGGCGGAATGGGCTGAAATTTGGCAGGTCGATTGGAAACAAAAATTGCGCCTGGCGCAATTTTGTTATTTGCCGCGACGGTGTCGGAACGGGCTGAAATTTGACAGGTTGATTGGAAACAAAAATTGCGCCAAGGGTAATTTTGCCATTTGTCGCGACGGCGTCAGAATGGGATGAAATTTGACAGGTTGATTAGAAACAAAAACCGTGCCAAGGGCAATTTCGTCATTTGTCGCGACGATGTCGGAATGGGCTGAAATTTGGCAGGTTGATAGGAAGTAAAAATCGCGCCATGGGTAATTTTGTCATTCATTACGATGGTGTCGAATGAGATGAAATTTTCCAAGTTGGTTGGAAACAAAAAACGCGCCAGGGGCAATTTTATCATTTGTCGCAACGGTAGCGGAATGGGCAGAAATTTAGATGGTTGACTGGAAACAAAATTCGTTCCTGGTCCAATTTTGTCATTTGTCACGACGCTGTAGGAATGGGCCTAAATTTGGTATGTTGATTGGAAACAAAAATCGAGCCAGGGGTAATTTTGTCATTTGTCGTGACGGTGTCAGAATGGGATGAAATTTGGCAGGTTGATTGGAAACAAAAATCGTGCCAGGGGTAATTTCGTCATTTGTCAGGATGGTGTAGGAATGGGCTAAAATTTGGCAGGTTGATTGGAAACAAAAACCGCGCCAGGCGTAATTTTGTCATTTGTCGCGACGGTGTCGGAATGGGCTGAAATTTGGCAGGTTGATTGGAAACAAAAATCGCGCTAGGGGTCATTTTGTCATTTATCGCGACGCTGTCAGAATAGGCCGAAATTTGACAGGTTTATTGGAAACCAAAACTACGCCAGGGGTAATTTTGTCATTTGTCGCGATGGTGTCGGAATGGCCTGAAAATTGGCAGGTTGATTGGAAACAAAAACTGCGCCAGGGGTAATTTTGTCATTTATCGCGACGCTGTCAGAATGGACTGAAATATGTCAGGTTTATTGGAAACCAAAGCTGCGCCAAGGCCAATTTTGTCATTTATCGCGATGGTGTCGGAATGGGCTGAAATTTGGCAGGTTCATTGGAAACAAAAATCGTGCCACGGGAAATTTTGTCATTTGTCGCGATGGTGTCGGAATGGGATGGAATTTGGCAAGTCGATTGGAAATAAAAACTACGCCAGGCGCAATTTTGTTATTTGTCGCGACAGGGTCGGAACTGGCTAAAATTTGGCTGGTTGATTGCGAACAAAAATCGTGCAAGGGGCAATTTTGTCATTTGCCGCGACGGCATCGGAATGGACTGAAATTTGGCAGGTTGGTTGGAAACAAAAACTGTGCCAGGGGTAATTTTGTCATTTGTCGCGACGGTGTCGGATTAGGCTGAAATTTGGCAGGTTGCCTGGAAATAGAAACCGCGCTAGGGGCAATTTTGTCATTTGTCGCGACGGTGTCGAAATGGGCTGAAATTTGGCATGTTGATTGGAAATAAAAATCGCGCCTGGGACAATTTAATCACGTGCCGCGACGGTGTCGAAATGGGCAGAAATTTGGCAGGTTGACTGGAAACAAAAACCGCGCCAGAGGCAATTTAATAATTTGCCGCGACGGTGTCGGAATGGGCTGAAATTTGGCAGGTTGATTGGGAACGAAAACAGCGCCAGGGGCAACTTAATCATTTGCCGCGATGGTGTAGGAATGGGCAGAATTTGGCAGATTGACTGGAAACAAAAAATAGGCTAGGCGCAATTTTGTCATTTGTCGCGACAGTTTCGACACGAGCTGAAATTTGACAGGTTTATTGGAAACAAAAATCGCGCCGGGGGCAATTTTGTCATTTGTCACGACGGTGTCGGAATGGGCAGAAATTTGGAAGGTTGATTGGAAACAAAAATCGCGCCAAGGCTAATTTTGTCATTTGTCGCGACGCTGTCGAAATGGGCTTAAGTTTGGCAGGTTGATTGGAAACAAAAACCGCACCACAGGTAATTTTGTCATTTGTCGCGACGGTATCGGAATGTACTGAAATCTGGCAGGTTGGTTGGAAATAAAAATGCGCTAGGGGCAATTTTGTAATTTCTCGCGACGGTGTCGGAGTCGACTAAAATTTGGCAGGTTGACTGGAAACAAAAATCATGCCAGGGGCAATTTTGTCATTTGTCGCGACGGTTTCGGAATGCGCTTAAATTTGACAGGTTGATTGGAAACAAAAATCGTGCCTGGGGCAATTTAATCATTTGTTGCGATGGTGTCGGAATAGGCTGAAATTTGGCAGGTTGACAGGAAGCAAAAATCGGGATGGGCTGAAATTTGGCAGGTTGGTTGGAAACAAAAATTGCGCCAGGGGCAATTTTGTCATTTGTTGCGATGGTGACGGATTGGGTTGAAATTTGGCATGTTGACTGGAAATAAAAACCGCGCCAGGAGCAATTTTGTCATTTGTCGCGACGGCGTCGAAATGGGCTGAAATTTGGAAGGTTGGTTGGAAACAAAAACTGCGCCAGGGGCAATTTTGTCATTTGTTACGACGGTGTTGGATTGGGCTGAAATTTGGCAGGTTGACGAGAAATAAAAACTGCGCCAGGGGTAATTTTGTCATTTGTCTCAACGGTGTCGGAATGGGCAGAAATTTGGCATGTTGATTGGAAACAAAAACCGCGCCAGGGGTAATTTAATCATGTGCCGCGACGGTGTCAGAATAGGCAGAAATTTGGCTTGTTGACTAGAAACAAAAAATGCACTAGCCGCAATATTTTCATTCGTCGCGACGGTGTCGGAATGGGATGAAATTTGGCAGGTTGATTGAAAACAAAAATCGTACCATGGGTGATTTCGTCATTCGTAGCAATGGTGTAAGAATGGGCTGAAATTTGGTAGGTTGATTGGAAACATAAATCGCGCCAGGCATAATTTTGTCATTTGTCGCGACGGTGTCGGAATGGGCTAAAATTTGGCAGGTAGATTGGAAACAAAAACCGCGCCAGGGGTAATTTTGTCATTTATTGCGACGGTGTCGGAATGGGCCGAGATTTAACAGGAGTAATGGAAAGAAAAACTGCACTGAGGAAATTTTGTCATTTCTCGCGACGGTGTCGGAATGGCTGAAATTTGGCAAGTTGATTGGAAAGAAAAAACCGCGCAAGGGATAATTTTGTCATTTGTCGCGACTGTGGCGGAATGGGTTGAAATTTGGCAGGTCAATTGGAAACAAAAATTGTGCCTTGCGCAATTTTGTTATTTGCCACGACGATGTCGGAACGGGCTGAAATTTGACAGGTTGATTAGAAACAAAAATTGCGCCAGGGGCAATTTTGTCATTTGTCGCGACGATGTCGGAATGGGCAGAAATTTGGCAGGTTAATTGGGAACAAAAATTGCGCTAGGGGCAATTTAATCATTTGTCGCGACGGTGTCGGAATGGGCAGAAATTTGGTAGGTTGACTGGAAACAAAAAATGCGCGAGGCGCAATTTTGTCATTTGTCGCGACGGTGTCGGAACGGGTTGAAATTTGGCATGTTGATTGGAAACAAAAACCGCGCCAGGGGCCATGTAATCATTTGCCGTGACGGTGTCGGAATGGGCAGAAATTTGACAGGTTGACTGGAAACAAGAAACGCGCTAGCCGCAATTTTGTCATTTGTCGCCACGGTGTCGGAATGGGCAGAAATTTGGCAGGTTGATTGGGAACAAAAACCGCGCCAGGGGCAATTTAATCATTTGTCGCGACGGTGTCGGAATGGGCAGAAATTTGGAAAGTTGACTGGAAACAAAAAATGCGCTAGGCGCAATTTTGTCATTTGTCGCGAAGGTGTCGGAACGGGCTGAAATTTGGTTGGTTGATTGAAAACAAAAATCGCGCCAGGGCCAATTTTGTCATTTGTCGCGACGATGTCGGAATTACTGAAATTTGGCTGGTTGATTGGAAAGAAAAACTGCGCAAGGCATAATTTTGTCATTTGTCGCGACGGTGTCAGAATGGGCTAAAATTTGGTAGGTTGATTGGAATCGAAAACCGCGTCAGGGGCAATTTTGTCATTTGTCATGACGGTGTCGGAATGGGCTGAAATTTGGCAGGTCGATTGGAAACAAAAATTGCGCCTGGCGTAATTTTGTAATTAGTCGCGACGGTGTTGGAACGTGCTGAAATTTGACAGGTTGATTGGAAACAAAAATCGCGCCAAGGCCAATTTTGTCATTTGTCGCGACGCTGTCGGAATGGGCAAAAATTTGGAAGGTTGATTGGAAACAAAAATCGCGCCAAGGCCAATTTTGTCATTTGTCGCGACGCTGTCGGAATGGGCAAAAATTTGGAAGGTTGATTGGAAACAAAAATCGCGCCAAGGCCAATTTTGTCATTTATCGCGACGCTGTCGGAATGGGCTTATGTTTGGCAGGTTGATTGGAAACAAAAACCGCACCACGGGTAATTTTGTCATTTATCGCGACGGTGTCAGAATTTGCTGAAATCTGGCAGGTTGGTAGGAAATAAATACTGTGCCAGGGGCAATTTTGGCACTTCTCGCGACGGTGTCGGAATGGACTGAAATTTGGGGGGTTGATTGGAAACAAAAATCGCGCCAGGAGCAATTTTGTCATTTGTGGCTACGGTTTCAGAATGCGCTGAAATTTGGCAGGTTGATTGGAAACAAAAATCGCGCCAGGGGCAATTTAATCATTTATTGCGATGGTGTCGGAATAGGCTGAAATTTTGCAGGTTGACTGGAAGCAAAAATCGCTCCGAACGCAGTTTTCTCATTTGTCGCGATGGTGTTGGAAAGGTTGAAATTTGGCTGGTTGATTTGAAACAAAGATCGCGCCAGGGGTAATTTCGTCATTTGTCGCGACGGGTCGGAATGGGCTGAAATTTGGCAAGTTGGTTGGAAACAAAAACTACGCCAGGGGCAATTTTATCATTTGTCACGACGATGTCGGATTGGGTTGAAATTTGGCATGTTGATGGGAAATGAAAACCGCGCTAGGGGCAATTTTGTCATTTGTCGCGACGGTGTCGGAATGGACTGAAATTTGGCATGTTGATTGGAAACAAAAATCACGCCAGGGGAAATTTAATCATTTGCCACGATGGTGTCGAAATGGGCAGAAATTTGGTAGGTTGACTAGAACGAAAAAAATGCGCTCGCCGCAATTTTGTCATTTGTCGCGACGGTGTCGAAATGGGCTGAAAGTTGGCAGGTTGATTGGAAACAAAAACTGCGCCAGGGGCAATTTAATCATTTGCCACGACGGTGTCGGAATGGGCAGAAATTTGGCAGGTTGACTGGAAACAAAAAATGCGCATGGTACAATTTTGTCATTTGTCGGGACAGTATCGGAACGGGCTGAAATTTGGATGTTTGATTGGAAACAAAAATCGTGACAAGGCCAATTTTGTCATTTGTAGCGACAGTGTCGGAATGACTGAAATTTAGCAGGTTGATTGGAAATAAATACTGCGCTAGGGGTAATTTTGTCATTTCTCGCAACGGTGTCGGAATGGCTGAAATTTGGAAGGTTGATTGGAAACAAAAACCGCGCAAGGGTTAATTTTTTCATTTGTCGCGATGGTGGCGGAATGGGCTGAAATTTGGCAGGTCGATTGGAAACAAAAATTGCGCCTGGCGTAATTTTGTTATTTGCCGCGACGGTGTCGGAACGGGCTGAAATTTGGCAGATTGATTGGAATCGAAAATCGCGCCAGGGGCAATTTTGTCATTTGTTGCGACGGTGTCGAAATGGGCTGAAATTTGGCAGGTCGATTGGAAACAAAAATTGC
>NW_019260265.1:0-1045 GCF_002742605.1 Olea europaea var. sylvestris
GACTGATTGACGGAAACAAAAATCGCGCCGGGGGCAATTTCGTCATTTTTCGCGACGGTGTCGAAATCGGCTAAAATTTGACTAATTGATCTGAAACAAAAATCTAGCCGGGGGCAATTTCGTCATTTTTCGTGACGGTGTCGGAATCGACTAAAATTTGACTGATTGATCGGAAAAAAAAATCGCGCCAGGGGCGATTTCGTAATTTTTCGCGACACTGTCGGAATCGGCTAAAATATGACTGATTGATCTGAAACAAAAATATAGCCGGGGGCAATTTCGTCATTTTTCGCGACGGTTTCGGAATCCGCTAAGAGTTGACTGATTGATCGGAAACAAATATCGCGCCGGTGGCAATTTCGTCATTTTTCCGGAATCGGCTAAAATTTGACGGATTGATCGGGAACAAAAATCGCGCCGGGAGCAATTTCGTCATATTTCGCGACGGTGTCGGAATCGCTTAAAATTTGACTGATTGATCGGGAACAAAAATCGCGCCGGGAGCAATTTCGTCATATTTCGCGACGGTGTCGGAATCGCTTAAAATTTGACTGATTGATCGGGAACAAAAATCGCGCCGGGAGCAATTTCGTCATATTTCGCGACGGTGTCGGAATCGCTTAAAATTTGACTGATTGATCGGGAACAAAAATCGCGCCGGGAGCAATTTCGTCATATTTCGCGACGGTGTCGGAATCGCTTAAAATTTGACTGATTGATCGGGAACAAAAATTGCGCAGGGCTCAATTTCGTCATTTTTCGCGACGGTGTCGGAATCGGCTAAATTTTCACTGATTGATCGGAAACAAAAATCGCGCCGGGGGCAATTTCGTCATTTTTTGCGACGCAGTCGGAATCTGCTAAAATTTGAATGATTGTTAGGAAACAAAAATCCCGTCGGGGGCAATTTCGTCATTTTTCGCGACGCTGTCGGAATAGGCTAAAATTTGACTGATTGATCAGGAACAAAAATCGCGCCGGGAGCAATTTCGTCATATTTCGCGACGGTGTCGGAATCGGCTAAAATTTGACTGATTGATCGGGA
>NW_019260266.1:0-1045 GCF_002742605.1 Olea europaea var. sylvestris
TACACTGATTTTCGACACGTTGTTTGACACTTACATTGTTGTCAAGTGTCAATTGGATGGGGAAACTTTGGGAAATTTATACTATCCAACATGGTAATGTCACGTGGCAAAGTTTAAACTAAAGTGTACACCATAGTGTACATGTGGTAAGGATCTTACCGATTAAACTTTCCTACTTGTACACAGATTTTTGAACATTGATTGACACTCACATTGTTGTCAAGTGTCAATTGAATGGAAAAACTGTTTGAAATTTAAACTGTCCAATAGGGTATTGTCACATGGCAAAGTGTAAACTAAAGTGTACACCATAGTATTCATGTCGCAAGGTTCTTACCGATTGAAATTTGTTATTTGTACACTGATTTTTGACTCTTTGTTTAGCACTTGCCTTATTTTCAAGTGTGAATTGGATGGGCAAACTGATTGAAATTTATACTATCCGACAAGGTAATGTCACGTGGCAAAATGTAAACTAAAGTGTACACCATAGTGTACATGCCGTAAGGTTCTTACCGATTGAACTTTGCCATTTGTACACTGATCTTCGACACGTTGTTTGACACCTGCATTATTGTTAAGTGTCAATTGGAAGGTAAAACTATTTGATATTTAAACGGTCCAACAGGGTAAGTGGCAAAGTATAAACTAAAGTGTACACCATAGTGTACACGTTGCAAGGTTCTTTCCGACTGAATTTTTCTATTTGTACACTGATTTTAAACACGTTGTTTGACACTTGCATTGTTTTCAAATGTCAATTGGATGGAAAAATAGTTTGAAATTTAAACCGTCCAACAGAGTAATGTCACGCGGCAAAGTGTAAACTAAAGTGTACACCATAGTGTGCATGTAGCAAGGTTCTTACCGTTTGAACCTTGCTATTTGTACACTGATTTTCGACACGTTATTTGACACTTGCATTGTTGTGAAGTGTCAATTGGATGGAAAAATTGTTTGATATTTAAACTGTCCAACAGGGTACTTGGCAAAGTGTAAACTAAAGTGTACACAATAGTGTACATGTCGCAAGGTTCTTACTGAT
>NW_019260267.1:0-1045 GCF_002742605.1 Olea europaea var. sylvestris
TTTTGGGCCCGTAAGTCCTTTTTGGAAATGTAGCGACCATTTTGGATTGAACTCACAACTTCGTCGTGACGTACGAGGGATTTTGGCTATTTTTTCAAAGAATGAGCACTTGCATATTTGGAACGCTTGGATTGTCGACGTACGAAGAATTGGGTGTAACTTTTGCACACGATATCCGTTTTGGGCACGTAAATACTTTTTGGAAATGTAGCGACCGTTTTGGATGGAACTCACCACTTTGTCGTGTCGTATGAGGGATTTTGACAATTTTTCGAAAGTGTGAGCACTTGCATATTTGGAACGTTTGGATTGTCGGCGTACGAAAAATTGAGCGTAACTTTTGCACACGGAGTCCGTTTTAGGCCCGTAAGTACTTTTTGGAAATGTAGCGACTGTTTTGGATTGAACTCACCACTTCGTCGTGACGCACGAGGGATTTCGGCCATTTTTCGAAAGAGTGAGCACTTGCACATTTGGAACGCTTGGATTGTCGACGTACGAAGCATCGAGTGTAACTTTTGCACACGATGTCCGTTTTGGGCCCGTAAGTACTTTTTGGAAATGTAGCGACTGTTTTGGATTGAACTCACCACTTCGTCGTGACGCACGAGGGATTTCGGCCATTTTTCGAAAGAGTGAGCACTTGCACATTTGGAACGCTTGGATTGTCGACGTACGAAGCATCGAGTGTAACTTTTGCACACGATGTCCGTTTTGGGCCCGTAAGTACTTTTTGGAAATGTAGCGACTGTTTTGGATTGAACTCACCACTTCGTCGTGACGCACGAGGGATTTCGGCCATTTTTCGAAAGAGTGAGCACTTGCACATTTGGAACGCTTGGATTGTCGACGTACGAAGAATTGAGCGTAACTTTTGCACACGGTGTCTGTTTTGGGACCATAAGTACTTTTTGGAAATGTAGGCACCGTTTTGGATTGAGCTCACCACTTCGTCGTGACGCACGAGGGATTTCAGCCATTTTTCAAAAGAATGAGCACTTGCATATTTGGAACGCTTGGATTGTCGGCGTACGAAGAATTGAGC
>NW_019260268.1:0-1045 GCF_002742605.1 Olea europaea var. sylvestris
GGGGGGGGGGGGGGGGGGGGGGGGGGGGGGGGGGGAGTGGCGTTGTTCGCACTTTGAAGCTCAACTCAAAATATGGGAATGTGAGACAAATTGACAGAGCTTTGGCTGGGAAAGATTTCGTTTATTTTGGTTGAGAGTTTTTAGGGGTATTTATAGGAGCAGGGGGCCAAAAGAAGGTTTCTTCATTTTTTTGGGTGGGTTCATCCCCTTCCCTGGGCTGATGTGACGGGCCTGTCATGTCACTTACTTGAAGTTGGTAGTTTGAGAAGCGTTGCTTTTTGCATAAGCTGCATGCAACCTTTCTTCTAATAGCGATTGTCAGATGACGCAAGCCTGCCTCATCTTACCTTCTATGTCCAGTCACTTTCTTTCCCATCGGTGGCATTAAGAAGGGTGATCTTCATTAGGTTGGTAGCCTGATGTGCACCTCATATAGAGTGGCCTCCTTAATATTTGGTGTCTATGAACAGATTCTGCTTAATGGATTATTTTGCAAGGCTTAGTGAACTTGCATACATGCTTCCTTCTTGGGGATGGTGAGGCTTTATGATACTTGAGCACGTAGCCTTGGCTTAGGCCTCATGCTCGTTGACATCTTGCATGTAATGTTGCCAAATTTTTAATATAATCCATAGTCTTTGGTTTCGTTCACAATGCATAGGTTGGCGTCATCGCTCAAAAAGCTGAGTTGGGCCCCATTACTGAAACTTGTGCATCGGCCTCATCAATTAAAGCAAGGCTAGGCTCAAGGATTCATCACTTAGGCTAGGAATCATAAGGATCAGCCTCATCATTGAGGCATGAGCGTCAGCCTCATCGCCTAAAGCAATGCCTACACCAAGGCTTCATCACTTAAGCTAAGACTCATAAGGGTTGGGCTCATCATTGAGGGGTAGACTTCATCCTCGAGGGATAGGCCTCATTCTTGATAGGCTGGCTTTATCCTTGAGGAGTCAGCCTCGTTCATGAATTGTCTACGTGGCTGTTGTGTGGCATCGATCCCCACGTTTAGGGCCCTTGTGAATTTTGAGGCCCATCAATATGA
>NW_019260269.1:0-1045 GCF_002742605.1 Olea europaea var. sylvestris
TGTCAACACAAACAAATTAGAATTTCAACCTATCATTATACCTTCACATAAATACAGGATCTTAATCCGTATGATGAAATTTGAATGATATTTCAACCTTGTCAAAACTCAAGTATCATTATCAAGATGATTGCTTCAGGTTGCAACTATAAATATTAAGGTATCACAATTCTACAGGCTTTTAACATTGAATAGGCGCACATAAAGTGATTCTCATTGTAATGAAAAATGTTTAACTTACTCAATAACTTCATATTAGGCCTTCTGATCAGTTTTCAAGAATTCTTTTTCAAGAATTCAAACGTTCTCAAGAAATTTGATGTCTAGTTAAAACTTTCTCTATATCCCAAATTTGCTTTGACTTTCTATACTTCATCTATACTTCCATTATAAATTCATTAGCTTTCCGCTTAGATTTCAAGAATCCGAATGTCCAAAAAAAACTTGACTCTAGCTTGAACTTCCACCACATCTAAGATTTGGTTGGATTTTTAATACTCCATTTATCTTCCAATAATGTCATTGATTTTTCTTCTTTGTACTTCTATAAAGAAAGAGCTTTGGTGAACCAAGTCATTAGAAATTATTTTCCTCCCATTTCATTCAAAATCTTAAAGAAATTAATGTAATTTAACGATTCACCAAGCATAATAATATTAATTCCACCAATATTCTCAAAACCTTTCTCCTTAGCTAGAAAAAATGTCAAATGACAAATCTTGTGACTTAACAATATCCACCCAAAACATTACTTATGAAAAAGTACCCTTTGGATTGTAATGAGCATCTCATAGAGATACATTTGTTCTTATCGGACTTTGGTTTCCAAAATCATTTGGAAAAATCAAGAACATACATAGTTAACTAATGTATGGATATCTACATGTATAAAGCGAATATAAAATGGAAGGTACTAGTAGAGAGAGAACTCCATTGAGTGATAAGTTGCAGCTATCTAATATTCTCTCCTAAAAGGAAATAGTAAGTTGAACCGTATTGTTCGCGAAATTATTTCTTTTCGATTTAAAATTACCGCAAGTGTACG
>NW_019260270.1:0-1045 GCF_002742605.1 Olea europaea var. sylvestris
TTTCCGGATAGTACTTATGGGCCCAAAACGGACACCGTGTGCAAAAGTTGCGCCCAATTCTTCGAACGCCGACAATCGATGCCGTCCAAATATAAAAGTGCTCTTTCTTTCGAAAAATGGGCAAAATCCCTCATACGTCATGACGAAGTTGTGAGTTTAATCCAAAACGGTCGCAACATTTCCAAAAAGTAATTATGGCCCCAAAACGGACACCGTGTACAAAAGTTACGCTCAATTCCTCGAACGCCGACAATCGATGCCTTCCAAATATAAAAGTGCTCATTCTTTCGAAAAATGGGCGAAATCCCTCATACGTCAAGACGAAGTCGTGAGTTCAATCGAAACCGATCGCTACATTTCCAGAAAGTACTTATGGGCCGAAAACGGACACCGTGTACGAAAGTTACGCTCAATTCTTCGAACGCCGACAATCGATGCGTTCCAAATTTAAAAGTGCTCATTCTTTCGAAAAATGGGGGAAATCCCTCATACGTCAAGACGAAGTCGTGAGTCCAATCGAAACCGATCGCTACATTTCCAGAAAGTACTTATGGCCCGAAAACGGACACCGTGTACGAAAGTTACGCTCAATTCTTCGAACGCCGACAATCGATGCGTTCCAAATTTAAAAGTGCTCATTCTTTCGAAAAATGGGGGAAATCCCTCATACGTCAAGACGAAGTCGTGAGTCCAATCGAAACCGATCGCTACATTTCCAGAAAGTACTTATGGCCCGAAAACGGACACCGTGTACGAAAGTTACGCTCAATTCTTCGAACGCCGACAATCGATGCGTTCCAAATTTAAAAGTGCTCATTCTTTCGAAAAATGGGCGAAATCCCTCATACGTCACGATGAAGTAGTGAGTTCAATCTAAAATGGTCACTACATTTCCAAAGTAATTATGGGCTAAAAACGGACACCGCGTGCAAAAGTTACGTTCAATTCTTCGAACGCCGACTATCGACGCCTTCGAAATATAAAAGTGCTCATTCTTTCGAAAAATGGGCGGAATCCCTCATATGTCATGACGAAGTAGTGAGTT
>NW_019260271.1:0-1045 GCF_002742605.1 Olea europaea var. sylvestris
TCTTCGTACGCCGACTATCCGAGCGTTCCAAATATAGAAGTGCTCGTTCATTCGAAAAATGGCCGAAATCCCTCAAACGTCACTACGAAGTAGTGAGTTCAATCCAAAACGGTTGCTACATTTCCAAAAAGTAATTATGCGCCCAAAATGAACACCGTGTGCAAAAGTTACGCTCAATTCTTCGTACCCCGACTATCTGAGCGTTCCAAATAAAGAAGTGCTCGTTCTTTTGAAAAATGGCCGAAATCCCTCATATGTCACGACGAAGTAGTGAGTTCAATCCAAAAGGGTCGCTACATTTCCAAAAAGTACTTATCGGGCCAAAACGGACACCGTGTGCCAAAGTTACGCTCAATTCTTCGTACGCCGACTATCCAAGCCTTCCAAACATAAAATCGCTCATTCTTTCGAAAAATGGCCGAAATCCCTTATAGGTCACGATAAAGTTGCGAGTTCAATCCAAAAGGGTCGCTACATTTCCAAAAAGTACTTATGGTGCCAAAACGGACACCGTGTGGGAAAGTTACGCTCAATTCTTCGTACGCCGACTATCCAAGCCTTCCAAACATAAAATTGCTCATTCTTTCAAAAAATGGCCGAAATCCCTTATAGGTCACGATGAAGTTGTGTGTTAAATCCAAAAGGGTCGCTACATTTCCAAAAAGTACTTATGGGGCCAAAACGGACACCGTGTGCGAAAGTTACGCTCAATTCCTCGTACGCCGACTATCCAAGCTTCCAAACATAAAATCGCTCATTCTTTCAAAAAATGGCTGAAATCCCTTATAGGTCACGATGAAGTTGTGAGTTCAATCCAAAAGGGTCGCTACATTTCCAAAAAGTACTTATGGGCCCAAAACGAGCACCGTGTGCAAAAGTTACGCTCAATTCATCGTAAGCCGACTATCCAAGCCTTCCAAACATAAAATTTGCTCATTCTTTTGAAAAATGGCTAAAATCCCTTATAGGTCTCGACGAAGTTGTGAGTTCAATCCAAAAGGGTCGCTACATTTCCAAAAAGTACTTATGGGCCCAAAACGGACAC
>NW_019260272.1:0-1045 GCF_002742605.1 Olea europaea var. sylvestris
CACAACTTTTCAATGACATATTTCAAAAATTTCTATCAAAATCTACTAAAAATCTAATTTTAATCCCCATCAAACGTCATAACGTTTTCCTAAATTTTCCTATCCATTGATTTTTGTGGACGTGATTATTCGGTTCTGTTATGACACTCCCCACACAAGCGGGGAGCGCGATTAGTTTATTAGGCGTAGATCCCACCCTGGAGTGTAATCCAGAATGTCACCCAAGATGTACACGCATTATTCGGCAATATTTCTTGTGACAAAACAATCAAATTATCCCCTTTTTGAGCTATAGACACTACAACAAAAATGCCTTTTTGCAACATGCAAAAGGCAACAATCAATAACTAAATGTTGCTAAAAGGGTTTATTGCAACATTCTAATAAGTGAATGTTGCCATTGGTGTTAATAATTGAGATTTGGCAACATTTTTTAATTGAATGTTGCTAATGTCACCTTTTTGCAACGTTTATTTAGTGTTGCAAAATTTTTTTATTTTTAGCAACGTTTATCAAGCGTTGTGAAAGATAAATATTTTTGCAACGTTTATCAAACGTTGCCAAAAGAGAAACCTTTAGCAACGTTTATGAAACGTTGCGAAAAGGATATCTTTTGCAACGTTTATCAAACGTTGCAAAAAAATCTCAAAGATAACCATTTCGCAACGTTTATGAAACGTTGCTAAAGAGAAATTTGCTTCCAATTAACCAGCCCAAAATCAATTAGCCCAATTTACCCGTACCAAAATTATCCTAAATCCACTCACTCTCTTCTCTCATTCACACCACGCACGTTCTTCTCAGTCTTCTCCGATGGTGTCTTTGGTTGTCGGTCGCCTCTATCTTTGACAACACTATTCCCAGCGAGGCCCTGCAACTGCCCATGTTGGCTCTGTCGGAGGGAAATTTTTCCTTGTCCTCACCGTGTTGGGCGAAGCAATTTAGAAAACTCCCTAGTCGCATGTGGGTACTGCTTATCATTTCTTCCTTCCAATCTCTTACGCTCTCCTCTCTTTCCCAACCATGGGAACTCTGCAGGGTTTCC
>NW_019260273.1:0-1045 GCF_002742605.1 Olea europaea var. sylvestris
TGTCAAATTTTGGCCCATTCCGACACCGTCGCAAAAAATGATGAAATTGCCCCTGGCACGATTTTTGTTTCCGATGAACCTGTGAAATTTTAGCCCATTTGACTCCGTCGCGAAAAATGACTAAATTGCCCCTGGGGCGGCGGTTTTTGTTTCCGATTAACCTGTCAAATTTTAGCCCATTTCGACACCGTCGCGAGAAATGACGAAATTGCACCTGCATCGATTTTTGTTTCCGATCAACCTGCCAAATTTCTGCCCATTCTGACACCGTCGCGAAAAATGAAGAAATTTCCCCCTGCGCAATTTTCGTTTCCCATCAACCTGCAGAATTTTAGCCCATTCCGACACCGTCGCGAAAAATGACGAAATTGCCCCTAGCGCGGTTTTTGTTTCCGATCAACCTGTCAAATTTTAGCCCATTCCAACACCGTTGCGAAAAATGACGAAATTGCCCCTGGAGCGATTTTTGTTTTCGATCAACCTGTAAAATTTCTGCCCATTCTGACACCGTCGCGAAAAATGAAGAAATTTCCCCCGGCGCAATTTTCGTTTCCCATCAACCAGCAGAATTTTAGCCCATTCCGACACCGTCGCGAAAAATGACGAAATTGCCCCTGGCGCAGTTTTGTTTTCGATCAACCTGTCAAATTTAAGCCCATTCCGACACCGTCGCGAAAAATGACGAAATTTCCCCTGGCGCGGTTTTTGTTTCCGATCAACCTGTCATATTTTAGCCCATTCCGACACCGTCGCGAAAAATGACAAAATTGCCCGTGGCCCGATTTTTGTTTCCGATCAACCAGTCAAATTTTAGCCCCTTCCGACACCATCGGAAAAAAAGACGAAATTGCCCCCGTCGCGATTTTTGCTTCCAATCAACCAGCCAAATTTTAGCTCATTCCGACACCGTCGCGAAAAATGATGAAATTGTCCTCGGCGCGATTTTTGTTTCCGATCAACCAGTCAAATTTTAGCCCATTTCGACACCGTCGCGAAAAAATGAAGAAATTACCCCTGGCACGGTTTTTGTTTCCAATCAACCTGT
>NW_019260274.1:0-1045 GCF_002742605.1 Olea europaea var. sylvestris
ATAGAAAGGGAATATAATTGTTACGAAAAACACTTAGTTTCGCCTTTTGCCCCCATTAAGTTCCATTCCATTTTTCTCTTTCTTATTTTTAACTATACAATCTTCCATAAAATAATATTACACGTAAATCGAAAAATTTTACTTCTTTTTCAACTACTCATTTTTCAAATAAAAAAAAAATCCTATTCCATCCATTTCTATTTTCACAAAATGGGACCAAACAGGGGCTTAATTATCAAAAAGAAATGAGAAGTCATTGGAGTTATAGGACTATTAGTTTCGCTAGAGATACAGGTAGGCCAATTTTTATATCCTATCAAGAATCGAAATAATAGAGTACATTGACTTTAGTTATTAAATAAAATTTGGAGGGAATCAAGTAGGATTTAAATAGAAGCTTTTTAATGGGATTGACTTTCTATATGGCGTAACTTTCACGGTGGATTTTATTATTATTATTATTTTTTTTTATATACCTCAAGGACGTGTTTGGTACATCGAACACACAATAATAATTTTTAATTTAATTTCTACCAATTTAAATCAACATACTAAATATGTTACATAATTAAATGATGTGTGTTTGTTTAGTAGTAATTTTAAGTGTTTATAAATTGTGAATTTTACGGAATATATGAATATAAGTGAATAATACATGGTGAATGTAGGTATATCATATATTTAGACTAAAAATTAAGCAATGCCAAACAGAATTTACAACAGGAATAAATTAACACACTTGTCCACTAAGAAACATGTATTTTAAAAAGTGAATTATTGTAAATCCTCGTATGCAACTCCTAGTTGCTTAAGACTGGTCTCCTCCTCTCCTAATTCAAAAGTAATTAGACTCCGAATCGAAGGACAACTTGGACATATCGCCTACTTTCCCTTTCCTAGTCCGTCAGCACAAATAAATTAGCCATCTTCTCTATACATACACACAATCTTGAACATAATCTCTACCAATTTACAGCAATTGATTTATAGAGAGAATTCTACAAAATATTGAGGTGGGTATCTCTCCCTCTCTCTCTCTCTCTCT
>NW_019260275.1:0-26937 GCF_002742605.1 Olea europaea var. sylvestris
TGGGTGTTTTTCCAGGCTCAGGAACAGCCCCATGCTATGCCAATTGCCTTCCAAAGAGAGAGGGGAAAAACCAATGAAGAACCTATGAAAAACCGAGAGCTCCTCTTTTCTGCTGGGTCTCCTCCAAAACGAGAGCTGCCCATCTTTTATATAAAATGGTAGAGAGTACATCTGAAGGAGAAGGTAGGAAGACCATGCCTCTGCCAAAAACGTGGAAGACCTTATTGTGTCAACCTCACTACCATCAAGTCACAACATTGGGTGGGGTTAGGTGAACCATATCCTCACATGTGGGTTTTTTTTTTTTTTTTCAGCCACCACGAGCCTCCGTTTCTGTGCGTGTATCTAAAGAATAATTGGCTGCTTTTTTCTTCTCTAAATTTTTTCTCTCTCCTTCTATGCGTGTATGTATATGGCTGCCCTGATGTATGTATACAATATAATTTAGCCCTCTAATTCTCTTCCATTCCAAATACAAGTCCAATTAAGCCCCAAAATAATTTTTGTTATCTTTAACATAAAGCCCACTTTCCATTCCAACTCCAATTGGTAAATGTCCCATCAATTTTATGTTTCTTCAATTCATCCAAGAGCCAAATTTAGTCCCCGTATTTTGAATCTTGCCAATTTTCGCTAGTTTTTACTTCTTCCCTTCACTTCCTTTTTCATTCAAAGAATTTACCTATTAAACATAAAATAAAACAATTTAGGATATAATTTGGTTGAAAATTAAGACCTGTGTGCACATTTTAATTTTTTCAGGGACTCTTCTTATAATTTGGCTGGGATAGTTTTTATCCATTTTAAGCACCATTTTCACCCTTTTTTACCATTCATTCTTTATCTTAAACAAACCCTAGCCTTGAGGAGACAAAGAAGAAAGGGGAAAGGAGAAGACTCAAACTGAGATTTTGGAGTTCAAGGGAAGATTCAAGATTTCAACTCCACTTTTCTTCAAAAATCTTTCATTTTGTATCTTTCATTAGCTCCTTCATTTTTGTAATGGATTTCATCACCCTCTTCATGTTCTACCCTTAATGCCCTAGATTGTTTTAGGAGATAGAGATATACTCCTGGCTCTAAGTGATCTATTGCGTTATTTTTACTACAATTTAATACGGTTGTTTACGTTTTTATCAACATAGAGATATAGTGGGTAAAACGAATCAACTAAGGTTAGTTTCACTCAAGAGAGATAATTAACTAATATTGGAAAATCGGGTCTAACATTAGAACTTGGTAATTTACATTTTTGTTTTGTTGAGATATTAATAATATGACGGTCAGATGAAATCATAAATCTCAATCCATCTAAAATCTAATCATTTTCACTTTCATAACTGTTAATTAAATTTAAGCCTAAAAGTATTTTTCTTTATTTCTAATTTCAAAAAATTTAATTGTGTGTGTCTTTACCGCTAATTTAAATCAACTCTTATGTTATTGGAAGAAACCCCCTTTGAAGGATATTAATGATGGGAAGCCTCCTATATGTATATGATTTGGTAGAATACAGTTGTCAAAATTTAGAGTTAAGTGTATATAGACGTAGTTACGATTTAAACTATAGTCCTATTCAATTTAAAGATGGTACTTTACAGTTAATTCCCTAATCAATTGAATAATAATATTATTTTTTAGATATCTATATCTTTATTCCAACTTCCTACTAAATATATTGAAATAAAAATGTAAAGAAAAAAGTAGCCCACTGAAGTGGGTGGCCCTAGCTTGGAAAGGGCTGTGTAGAGCCTATTAAATTTTCAAGTTGGACAAGCCAATTGACTTGTGATATCCCTTATTGAGTTGTCGAAAAATCGAGTGGTGTTAACCTGATGTAATTTGACTGACATCCCGACTTGTGCAAAAGTTCATTGTCTAAAATTTTAAATTATTAAAAATAAATGAATTTATTTATTTATTTAAATATTGAAATACCTTATTAAAAAGCCTAATTTGTAGAAATAGAACAGACATTCATTCAAAATTTACCAAAATAATATAAAGATCTCACACGAAACATGAAATTAAACTTCTTGTAAGCGCAGTGTACATACAGCTCTTATTCCTTAACTTGTTGGGACACATCCCGCGATTTACCTCCCTCACAAAACTCTAGAGGCGGGACAGTGGGGGCCCTCAAGGTTGGGGTTCAACTTTTTTTTTTTATTATTATTATTATTTTTTTTATAAAGAATGAATCTATCAAAGCACCTAAAATAAAATCACAAGATCCTCAATTCTTCTAGAGGAAATTTAGCTCTTCAAGTCATCAAAATCGGCGGATCATTGTACACAGTCAAAAACCAAATCTGCAGCCATAAATCGCATTGGGAAGATGCAATTGGTTGCTTAATTGTACAATGTGGAGACTTCGACTTAAATGTTAAGACTTTTGTGTTTGATCCTGAGCCTCCATTACCCATACCGACACCCACTCTGTAAAGTAGGGTGGCAAATGATTTGGACAGTGAGCCAGCCCATAAAATTTAAGCGAATTTGACTCATGGCTCATCTTTAAACATGCCTTAACTCCAATCAAACCTTATTGTTGAGCACTTATCGATCAAGGGACAACCCGCCAACTCGATGAGTCATTGGCAGCCTGCCCCCATTAATTGCCATCATTAGCAGGCTGGAAAGGCCTGCATTGGCTATAGGCCTTTTTCACGTGTAGCTTGAAATTGAATAATGTTATTCGGAGTTGCTTACTACGACATTATTCAACATGTTATACGCATGACAGGTGATTACTTGATGTATTAATCAATAAAAAACTACTACATTAATACATCAAATAATCATCTATCATGTGTATACCACGTAGGACGAATGTTGTAATGAACGACTACAAATGACATTATTCTACGAAATTTGTTTCATCACCTAAACAAGATCTATTAAATGTTCTTGTATGTTAAAAGTACTAGAAATATAGAGAATTACATATTCAAGATAAAGTTGATAGTATACTATCAGATGCGATGTAGAATATTTGATATTAAATCATCGTTTCACACTCATTTCTTAAAATTCATTTTGTCCCAAGCTCATTTTTAATCAGTCGCGGAGCCAACACTCGACGAAGGGGTGCGGCTGCATGTGCAGGCTCCGTCGAAACCTATAGTTGCCATTGAGAGTTGTTACCATGGACGGAACTTTAAGGTTGAAACGCAGGTCCAATGGTGCAGCCGGTCGGAAGAAATATGGTAGTGGAAGATGAACAAAAGTTGGATTTGGGAATTGGGCCATGGGCTTTTCTTGAAAACAAAAAATAAATAAATCCCCAATTACAAAATCCAATGGATTGAAGTATGAAGATGCATCTGAACTTATTCATGCACATATGAGGCTGGAAGCAATTCCATCCACTTCTCGACTTCCAATTTACAAACCCTACTCACCGATGCTGCCCTCATGTTGAGTCACCATCGACATTGAGCCATCGGCCACTGTCGCATTGCGCCACCATTGCATTGCCAGTACTTGATTTTAACTTGTGATGGTGTGACGTGAGCGGTGAGCCTCCTACCTCTCTTCATTTTATTCATTTATTTATTTACTTAGTTTTTGTTATTTTAGTTCGTTTTTTGATTTATTGCTTATGAAATTATGAGTTATCAATTAAATTAATCAGTTATGATTTATGATTTATGATTTATGAATTCATGTTTAATGAATAATTCCGTATGTCAGTGTCTGTGAGTCCATCTGTGACTCGTGAATAATTTTTTAGTGTATAAGAAAAGTGGAAATTTTGTGAATATTGGGGATTTTATATGATTTTATATTTAGGTGCATTTATATATTAATTAAAGAATTTTTAATATTATTTAATTAAATATTAATAAACGATCTCGATATTGTGACGGTTGACGATCGACGGTCAATGACCGCCCTAACTAGTTCCAATTTCTAGATCAGCCACCGTTTTTAATTATACATTTTATGAGACTCACAATTTTTATCAAACTTTTAACCTTCTATTTCATCAACTTTAACAAAATCTATAAGAAATTTGGTTTTATCTATTTTTTAATCTAAACGAAATAGGGTCTGAACTTGTAAGTTCTAGTTTCATGATTTAATTGTGTAATTTTTTTCATTTAATAATTTTTTAAAGAATGAATCTATCAAAGCACCTAAAATAAAATCACAAGATCCTCAATTCTTCTAGAGGAAATTTAGCTCTTCAAGTCATCAAAATCGGCGGATCATTGTACACAGTCAAAAACCAAATCTGCAGCCATAAATCGCATTGGGAAGATGCAATTGGTTGCTTAATTGTACAATGTGGAGACTTCGACTTAAATGCTAAGACTTTTGTGTTTGATCCTGAGCCTCCATTACCCATACCGACACCCACTCTGTAAAGTAGGGTGGCAAATGATTTGGACAGTGAGCCAGCCCATAAAATTTAAGCGAATTTGACTCATGGCTCATCTTTAAACATGCCTTAACTCCAATCAAACCTTATTGTTGAGAACTTATCGATCAAGGGACAACCCGCCAACTCGATGAGTCATTGGCAGCCTGCCCCCATTAATTGCTACCATTAGCAGGCTGGAAAGGCCTGCATTGGCTATAGGCCTTTTTCAGGTGTTGCTTGAAATTGAATAATGTTATTCGGAGTTGCTTACTACGACATTATTCAACATGTTATACGCATGACAGGTGATTACTTGATATATTAATCAATAAAAAACTATCACATTAATACATCAAATAATCACCTATCATGTGGCGTAGGACGAATGTTGTAATGAACGACTACAAATGACATTGCTCTACGAAATTTGTTTCATCACCTACACAAGATATATTAAATGTTCTTGCATGTTAAAAGTATTAGAACTATAGAGAATTACATATTCAAGATAAAGTTGATAGTATACTATCAGTTGCGATGTAGAACATTTGATATTAAATCATCGTTTCGCATTCATTTCTTAAAATTCATTTTGTCCCAAGCTCATTTTTAATCAGCCGCTGAGCCAACACTCGACGAAGGGGTGTGGCCGCATGTGCAGGCTCCGTCGAAACCTATAGTTGCTATTGAGAGTTGTTACCATGGACGGAACTTTAAGGTTGAAACGCAGGTCCAATGGTGCAGCCGGTCGGAAGAAATATGGTAGTGGAAGATGAACAAAAGTTGGATTTGGGAATTGGGCCATGGGCTTTTCTTGAAAACAAAAAAGAAAGAAAGAAACCCCCAATTACAAAATCCAATGGATTGAAGTATGAAGATGCATCTGAACTTATTCATGCACATATGCGGCTGGAAGCAATTCCATCCACTTCTCGACTTCCAATTTACAAACCCTACTCACCGATGCTGCCCTCATGTTGAGTCACCATCGACATTGAGCCATCGGCCACTGTCGCATTGCGCCACCATTGCATTGCCAGTACTTGATTTTAACTTGTGATGGTGTGACGTGAGCGGTGAGCCTCCTACCTCTCTTCATTTTATTCATTTATTTATTTACTTAGTTTTTGTTATTTTAGTTCGTTTTTTGATTTATTGCTTATGAAATTATGAGTTATCAATTAAATTAATCAGTTATGATTTATGATTTATGATTTATGAATTCATGTTTAATGAATAATTCCGTATGTCAGTGTCTGTGAGTCCATCTGTGACTCGTGAATAATTTTTTAGTGTATAAGAAAAGTGGAAATTTTGTGAATATTGGGGATTTTATATGATTTTATATTTAGGTGCATTTATATATTAATTAAAGAATTTTTAATATTATTTAATTAAATATTAATAAACGATCTCGATATTGTGACGGTTGACGATCGACGGTCAATGACCGCCCTAACTAGTTCCAATTTCTAGATCAGCCACCGTTTTTAATTATACATTTTATGAGACTCACAATTTTTATCAAACTTTTAACCTTCTATTTCATCAACTTTAACAAAATCTATAAGAAATTTGGTTTTATCTATTTTTTAATCTAAACGAAATAGGGTCTGAACTTGTAAGTTCTAGTTTCATGATTTAATTGTGTAATTTTTTTCATTTAATAAAAAATGTATACGTAATGCTTCTTAATATTTCTACGCTTATTCATGCAAGTCCCAAATCCGAAAGAATAAGGAAGGTTGTAATTTGTAATTTGCAAATATTTGACGAGTTAGCTAGTCAATTTCGAGTTAATTTGTGATGGAAATCTCGAGTTTGCTGGGCAAACTTTGAATTTGTTGGTCAAATATCGAGTTTCTATGCAAAGTCAAGTATTTTGGGTAGACATCGACTTTTCTATGTAAATCTTGCTTTTGCTCAATTGTCTAACTTAAAATGTATATAATTCTTCTTATCTACAACTTCAAATTACACTCTGATTTTTTTCGTTGAATTCCAAATCCAATTTGTTTTCAATGATATATACACCTTTATATGAATATTCTTGTAACAAAAGCTATGCACATTTGGAATTAGGTACTTGAGAAAAGTCGATATCTGTCGATAAATTTGAGGTTTGCCCAAAAACCTCAAGATTTTTATGACAAACTCAAGATTTAACATAACACCTCACCATAAGTCTACAAAATTTGATATTTGCCCAGTGAATACTTGTCATTTCACTCATCAAATTATAAATGTTGTACAACACCCAGCTCAAATTTCCTTCAATTGGAAGGAGATGTTGGTTAGGTTTAATTTATCATTGGATTTGATTTGGGAATTGAAGTTAGGGGCTTAAATGAAAGAAGAAAACGTTATTTAAGGGTTGGGTGATTTCATCTAAGTGGCAATTCATTAACGCCATGTTTGCTACGGCAAATTTTAATGTTGCCATGTATGCCTTTTACTTGAAGTTGTTAGCAAACTGAACAAATGTATGAGCGCTTCAAACTTCAGTATCCTTTAATGACAATTATGAAATTATTTTGAAACTTCAGTGACTAATCTAAAAAAATGACAAAGAATGTGAGCCAGCCTGGCTCAGCTCATGCAAGCACGAGCCCGAGCCCCACATTGGAAGACAAGCCGAGTCCGACTCCACTTGCGAGCCAAGAGGCCCAATCCTAAACTCTTGCCGAGCCGATACTGTAAAGGCTTGAAGTCTCTCGTGAAAGCCAGGAAAAACCCTTTTAGCCATTCCTTTTGAATTGTCAGTTGCGGATAGAAGCAGGGCTAGTCCTCATGATTTGGAGTTCTTATGTCAACTTTAAATATGAGGCTCCTATATTTTGAGCCTTCTTACATAGAGTTTTAATATACCCATGTTTGGTTTTGATTAAAATTCGATCCGAATTTAATTTAAGTCAAAGTCAAACAATTAATATTAACCACATCTTTTACGAGTCTCGCAACTTTTCAACCACACATTTCAAAAACTTCTATCACAATCTACTAAGAAATCTAATTTTAATCTCCACCAAACATGTATAATTATGACAAATTAAGCCCTTGTTTGAGCCTCATTTTTCTACCAAAATACATGCTTCAAAAATGATTTGACATCATTTCAACCATAAATTTTTCAATAAAATAATATTATACGTGAATAAAAAAAAATTTCTTGTTTTTTAACCACACATTTTCCATCAATACACTATTCAAAAATTTATTTTCTCCTCTAAAATGGGGCTCAAACAAGGGCTAAATGCAGACATCTAAGTTCGAAAATTTTGAAGAGGAAAATAACAAATATCAAATTTCAATATGCAATACAAATTATAAGTGTAGTTTGACAAACAAAAATACAATGCAATGGCAAAGGAGTCTGTTCATTTCTTTGATCATTTTCTCACTATAACTATTTCAAACAAATTTGAATATGCATTTCAGTGATTATACGTAAAATTAAAGAATATTAATTGTTAGAGATAATGTAACAAAATAATGAAAATGACGATCAAATAAAAATGAACTTCTAATTTTATACTAATTCATAAGAAATTAACTTGCAAATCAAAAGTAAGAAAACAGAAAAGAATTAATAAATTCAAAGTATCTCCATCAAGCGCCTAAAAAGATTATTATCATGAGATTAAAGTAAAATAATAACAATAATAACAACAACGACGACGACAGTCTATGTACCCCGTAGTATATGTTTTGAAGATAAGGGAGGGAGAAAAAAAAGAAACTTGTAAGGATATAACAATGGCAATAAAATCAAACTAATATGCTAAATTGAATCTTCAAAATTTTAGTTTAAAGAGAGAATTTATTTCTTGTTTGATTGAAAAAAATTATGGTGGGTGACTTTTGGAAGTGGAATTTGAATAGACAAAAAGAACTTCTATTTTGATTAAGAAAAGAAATGAATGTTTGGAAGATAAAAGATCAAGTTACAAGTGATAAGTTTTATGCATTTTATTTTAAGGAATTTCATAAATTTAATTTTTATTTTTTTCAACCAACCAATAAACTTTACATAATTTGGAACCCTCACCAAAACGGAGCCTTAGGTGATCGCATACTCCACCTATGGTCAAGGCTGCCATTAGATAGAAATTATTGAAAACATGCATGCATCCACATTTTCTCCCTTCAAAATCTGCATCAAATTAAAGATGGGAACTAATTTCAGAGATGAAAAAAATAAAAATGAAAGAAAATGAAAGAAAGAACAAAAAAAAAAAAAAAAAGGGGTCACAGTTTGCTCTTGCAAAGGAAGCTTCCATAAATAAAGGTTGAATTCCAATCTTGAGGATCCCCTACCGTTCCATCCCTGAAGCATCGTGATGAAGGTAAATTGCGGGATGTACCTAAGCAGGCTAGAGAACAAGAGCTTGTCTGTACACTGGTGCCCACAAAGAGTCCAATTCCATATTTCAGGAATCGAACCCTCACATTGCGACGGTCAGCAAGACTGAGACTACCTCACTCACGTCCTTTGCACTATTGGGCTATGCCCCGGGGGGCGAAAGCTTCCATAAATAGTATATGCACAGTGTGGAGTAATGAGGATTCAAGCTGGCAAAGGTACACAGAGATAAAGAGTCCATGTTCTTTGCTAGAATTATAAAACAGCTAGGCCATTTCACCAACCATTTTTTTTCTTTTAAATAATATACTTATGGCATATTGAGTAGGTATTGAATCTCGGAATTTCATATTAAGGATATACGACTTCACTTTTAACATGGCTCCACAAAATTGTGCCTCGTTTGAGGATATTACTTTTGAAATTTGATTGTGCATTTAAGTCTTAAGACGGATTAAATTGATGCTTGAGTTGTTTGGTTTATAATAGCATAGTAAGGAGTTTATTGTCTCAGTAATCACCCAACTTATACTATTGTCACGGTTTACTCAATAAACTTCAAAGTACTTCATAGTGCTCACCGAACTTTATCCGTTTGCACTCCATTCATCACCCTAAAAATTCCATTACTTTATTCGCTGATGTGGCTAACAAAAATCTGACTTAACAAGTTACCACCGTTAAAGAAATTACAATTCAACCAAACTATTGTTTTATTACTCATCCAACTTACACTTAGTCATAGATTACTTATTGAATTTCAAAATACTTTCCAATGGTCACTCATCTTTGAGATGTTGGGCTTCATCAATCATCCGTCATATTTCATTTCCTTTGTTGCTAATGTTCGCATTGAAAATCCACGTGGTAAGTTATAAATGTAAAAAAATAAAAATTACAACTCAACAAAACTATCAACTCACCAAAATCAACATATGTGAAAAAACTAAATTCCAAGGAATCCGAAAAATTGAAAAATTGGATCTATATTCAACAACTCACACCTAGTAGCTCAGTGGCAGAGTGCTCGGCTGTTAACAGATTGGTCGTAGGTTTGAATTAAAAATCAAAATGTCGTCTTATTCAAAACCTCAATTATGACATCTCTTCTCTCCCACTTCACACCTCAGAGCAGTCAAAAATTTGTATCCATTTTTCATGAAATTATGCATGGATCAGATATATCATGGCGAGCTTGAAATCCCACTCTCGAAAGAGATTGTTAAGTTTGATATGGTTCTAGACGCTATTATTATCTAATATTCATATGGCGAAGGCATGGTCTTCTTTTTTCGCTCAAATAAAAAAAATAAAAAAAATAAATAAACCTCATTGCACCCATTCTTACTAAGAATTGGAAAGAAACCTCAAAAATGGAAGAAAAGGTGGAAAGTGAGTCACAATTTTTTCTGAAGAATTCACCATGATGTACTTGTCACGTTATTGATACTCCTAAAAGGTGTTCTATTTGCTCGTAGCTCCCGTTTCCTGAAATGCTTTTCTGGATGTTCCTCAACGTCCTGATTATTCACGGAACGTGAGAAGCAAATGATACGTGACTTCCATGGCTTCATAAGGTTCTTTAAAACCCAATAAATCGTCCCCAATAATTCTTTTAGAAATATTATTTTTCTAATTCGAAACATTTACTGTGCGAAAAATAGGTTTCAATTTGAGGCTAAAAATCTGAACTATAATATGTTCGGTTGGAAATTCATTTGGGAAAATGCTTTGTCTATATTTTAACCCTTTAACTTTTAATTGCGTCCAATTGATCATATGTGATCTTCAATCATCGTTTTATATTTCGATCATACTTTGTTTATTTTCACCCTTTTTCTGGTTCATTGTCTCCAATTCCATCAATCTCACCGATTTTTACCTAACAAACACAATATATATAGAATTAAGACATGATTCATTAAAATATCCAACAAATACTCTAATCTAAAGGCATAAATAAATGTAACATGATGCACTTATCACTAAGATTTTTTTTAGGGTTGAAATTGGGGACGCTTTATTGTGCTTTAAAGAAGTTTTATGGGGGTGTGGAAGTTGAGTTTTACATATGTTGATTTTTGTGACTTGATGGCTGGGTTGAGTTGTAATTTTTTTGATGATTATACTTACCCACAGAATTTTCGTACTATAAAAGAGCAACGAAATGGACAAACAAAGGATAATGGATGGAGTGCAATATCTCAAAAATGAGTGACCATTGGAAAGCATTTTGAAGTTCGGTGATTAACTGTGATATAGTATAAGTTGGATGAGTAATGAAACAATGGTTTGACTAAGTTGTAATTTTTTTAACGGTCATAACTTGCCACGTCAGATTTCATTAGACATATTAGCAAATAAGGTAATAATTTTTTTAGGGTGATGGATGAAGTACAAACAAAAAAAGTTCAGTGACCACTGTAAAGTGGTTTGAAGTTTAGTGAGTAAATCGTGACCATCATATAAGTTGGGTGATTATTGAAACAATTAACTCCCATATTAAGTATTGAAATTTCTTCTTAATAATTCAAGCATATTAATAAGAGTAGCTCAATCCTTTCCTTGAGTATAGCTTTGTTATTTAAGGGCTCAAGGTAGGGATGACAAATTGGCTCACCAACTCGGGTAGCTCGTGGCTTGGCTCGAAACAAACCCAAGCCGACTGACTCAAGGTTCAAGTTCACAGAGCCTAGGCTCGGGCCAGGCCTCAGTCGGACCATGTGGCTCGTAGGCCAGCTTGAAAAAAAAAAAATGCAACAGCCTGCTGCCTTTGTACTGTCTTCATGAACAAAACAAAAAAAAAAAAAAACATAAAGCTCCGATTGATCCTCGATTTTTTGGTTGAGCTTTTGCTCGGCTCAACTTGGGCTAAAAATCCTCGGGCTCAAGTTTCATCTCGTCTCGTCTCAACCCTCCTGTTGAGTATACTTTTGATATTTAAGGGATGTGAATTTTACTGTTAAAAAATGGGATGGGATGTTATCAAAAAAGAAATACAATCTTGTCAATTGTGCTGGTCAATCTTAAAATTTGCATATTCATTTGACTTTTTAATCAATCAAATGTCTAGTCTAAGTTTCATTAATATAATATAATATTAAATTTGAGCTTTCATTTTAAAATGTCAATTTTGTTATGAAAAATAGTCGAAGCTTCTAGTTTATATTTTGGTGTTTAATGAAAATGAAATATATCCCTAACAATTCTTATAGGATATACCACAATGTTAGCAGGCTTCCAGACAAATAATTTATTGTGTCCATTTCTCTTCTTAATTATTTGTCATGTAAAAACGTTTATCCATGTAAAATTTAAAAATACAAATACCGATTATGTTCATAATCGACTAAAATAATATTGTCTTGTTTTCTTGATTGGGCCATTTTACAGATGAAGTGCATTCAGACAAGGCCTGCATTTCCATCTAAATAAAGTTGTGTATTTAAGTTATTCATGTGACTGAAATTCTTTGTGAAGGCAAGTCAAGGTTAGGTTAGTACGTACCCATTGGGACCATGTTTAAGTACTTGTGTTCCTCTAATAACGTGGTAGGGTCTCATCATCAAAATTATGGTTCGTAGAAACAGATTTGTATTCGTAACGCGTCGCTCTTAGCAATAATTAATCTAAATTGGGAACTAGAATTATTATGATTTTTAATTTTTTGATTATTGTTTTTGGTAGTTGTATATTTTTATAAAAATCTACTAATATTCTTAAACAAATGCGAAATCAAGGTGGAAGAATTGAGGTTGCTATTTTCATAAGCAATTAGTCGGTATAATCGAATCAAACAATCAAAGAAATTAAAATTTGATATTTAAGGGATGTGAATTTTACTGTTAAAAAATGGGATGGGATGTTATCAAAAAAGAAATACAATCTTGTCAATTGTGCTGGTCAATCTTAAAATTTGCATATTCATTTGACTTTTTAATCAATCAAATGTCTAGTCTAAGTTTCATTAATATAATATAATATTAAATTTGAGCTTTCATTTTAAAATGTCAATTTTGTTATGAAAAATAGTCGAAGCTTCTAGTTTATATTTTGGTGTTTAATGAAAATGAAATATATCCCTAACAATTCTTATAGGATATACCACAATGTTAGCAGGCTTCCAGACAAATAATTTATTGTGTCCATTTCTCTTCTTAATTATTTGTCATGTAAAAACGTTTATCCATGTAAAATTTAAAAATACAAATACCGATTATGTTCATAATCGACTAAAATAATATTGTCTTGTTTTCTTGATTGGGCCATTTTACAGATGAAGTGCATTCAGACAAGGCCTGCATTTCCATCTAAATAAAGTTGTGTATTTAAGTTATTCATGTGACTGAAATTCTTTGTGAAGGCAAGTCAAGGTTAGGTTAGTACGTACCCATTGGGACCATGTTTAAGTACTTGTGTTCCTCTAATAACGTGGTAGGGTCTCATCATCAAAATTATGGTTCGTAGAAACAGATTTGTATTCGTAACGCGTCGCTCTTAGCAATAATTAATCTAAATTGGGAACTAGAATTATTATGATTTTTAATTTTTTGATTATTGTTTTTGGTAGTTGTATATTTTTATAAAAATCTACTAATATTCTTAAACAAATGCGAAATCAAGGTGGAAGACTTGAGGTTGCTATTTTCATAAGCAATTAGTCGGTATAATCGAATCAAACAATCAAAGAAATTAAAATTTGGGTGAATATTCAATTTCATATATTTATTAAATTTTGGTAGTGTGATATAATATAATTTTAAACTAATCTAATAATATACATGAACATTTTTTTTTTTAATGATTAATCCATAATGAAATTCGACATTTAAGACAAGCACATCTAATAGAAAATATTTTACCAAAATACGGAGGTTCACGTGATTTAGCAAGCTTTACAATGTAACATCATTTATAAGTATCTTTTCCAAAAATAAATATTTATTTAAAAGCTCATATTCATTCATGCTTAAAATAAAATAAAATAAAATAAAATAAAAATTTCATATCCATTATAAAAATTAAAATAAATATTGACAAACTAAAAATTCATGAGGGAATATTGTGCTAGATTTCGAATAGCTAATATTTTGTGTATAATCCTATTGAATTTATACGAAGAGCAATAACAAAATTGTTCTATTTAGTATTTATTAATCATTAAATGCACTTACTCATGACAGCCCAATTCTTATCTTCATAAACATTTCAATTGAAAGCGAGTTGGAATAATTAGCATTGGATCCCTGTTGTGATAGCAAAACTGAGAATGCATAACGTAAAAACTTGTGTAAACTATTAATGGAGTAGAGTGTCTCTAGCTAGCCCCACCCAAAGTGACATCCCTCGTAGTACAGGTTATTCCATCTTTTTACTATTTTAGAGATTTTATTGAGAAATGGAGAATTAATTTGAGATTTAATTGTGCATTAATTAATGAAATGAATAAAATTAATATCTCAAAATAAATCTAAATTTACCACGATAGATATTTTTATGGAATTTTCAATTTAGCAAAGGATATCATTTATGAAATTAAACCAAACAGATAATTAGGCTGTGTATATACTTGCTTATATTTCATTCAGTGAAATATTGGTCATGTAAAATTTTGATCTTTAATGGAAAATTGAAATGTTGATTACATTAATTTGTAAATAAGCTTTAACGAAAAGTAACACTATTTTTCGCACCTCCTTATTTATCAATTTTCCATTTAAAATTAAGGTAGTTATCAAATTTTCCCTTAAACAAATGGTCAAGCACTCAAGCTAGCCCTTCACCTAAAAGGGTGGATATGAAAAATTCGTGGCCAAGTTTAACAATGAGGATTATCATTTATTGAATTGCAATTGAGAACTCCAATGTGTTTTCTTGTACTAACATTATCCCTATACTAGAATCCACATGAAAATGTATGTAATAAGGTTTTATTCGTAAGAATGACATACTATAAAATAACTTATCAAATGAAGATGAAACATTCATTTTGGTGGGAATTTTGCTAGGGTTTGTCGACCTTGAAAGATAGGAAAAAATAATTTTGAGATTAAACATCAAACCTCAAAGTGTGCTTCTATCAAAGACATTATTTTATTTTTTTTTTATTATTATTATTATTATTATTATTATTATTATTATTATTATTATTATTTGTAAATTAAGACATTGTCATAATCTAATTTGAATTGTCCGTCTTATATAATTTGCATTTCATCATAGAATGATTACTTGAAATTTCCTTTGTTTTGGCAGTATACTTTGCGTCCCCTTGTCGAACAACATTCTATACTTTTATTCATGAACACTATAATAAAAATAATGCTATGCAGTTCCACAAGGGTTTATAACTGCAATTTAGGTGGCACTAGATAATAAGCTAAATAAAATGTGAAATTAAATAACTCATTTAATTCCATTTATCATTTAACGTCATGTTAACGTCACCTAGACTTGTAACCCAGTGGAACTAAATGGCATTACTTTTATCATAATCAAGAGGCGTCTTTATAAAGAAAAAGAAAATAAAAATTAGAGTTTCATATAATTTTTGTTAAGAATAAATGCATATGTCGTACAGAAATGAATTTTTCTTCGTGCTGGTGCATCTTAACTGGAAGATGTGGAGTCAAGAAAGACAACCATGAGGTAGTCCAAATATTAATTCTCCCTTTCCAAGTCAATATTTGGCCAAACTAGAAGTTATATTTCTTGAATTCTTCATAAATATATTTCTCTAAAACACTTAGGAACAATTGTAGTGATAAAAATCAAGCTAGCTTACACGTGACAACTGCATCATATCAAAAGATTTAGAAAGTCAAACCATGATCTATGTATTTATGTGGTATCTCTATATATATATATATAAGCTCATATTAATTATGCATAAGAAGAATTCAACGTCACTTCTTTGTTTTTCAGTTCTGAAATAGTAACACAACTTGCTGCTGGAGATATGTATGAATTTAATTTTTTAAGGAAAAATTTAACCATCGAGCGAATTTTCCGTTTGGTTGTACAGAAGCCTCAAGATTGGAATTAATGTACGTGATGCTGCACTTGGTCTATTTCCTCGGGCATGGTTTACAGTTGGAATTAGTAAAAACTGATTTATTATTATTATTATTATTATTATTATTATTATTATTATTATTATTATTATTATTTTTTTTATTTCAATTCATGTCGCCAAACAAAATGTAGTTATGTTAAGTGAATTCCAAAGCATCAAAAGTCAAACCCTAATTATCATTTCTCATAATAAACAACAAATGGTGCACAAAGTACGAACAGTTTTGTTCTAAGAAGATGACAAGTAGGAAGATTTATTCCTAATAAATTAACCATACATTTATGCTAACACTAGTATATTATGTTTGGTATGGAGAATTAGATAGCACTGGATGATATTAATAAAAAAAGTTAAAAATATTTTGTTATACTGTCCAGTTCTGTTTAGTACTACGTACCAAACACGATAGAAGATCCATCCTTTTGTGATCAAGCACGATGGAGCAGAAACTGATTAGAACGGTTATGCCTAAAATCACCGAAAAACACAAAAAGATTAACCTAAAACAGCTGATTTGTTTTGAAGAAAAATACGTTTTCTTTTTCAAAACAAATCAGCAGTTTCTTCCGAAGACATGTCCATTAGGTATCCTTCTGGTCCTTGTGCAGAAGCATCATCAAAGAGCCAGTTTTCCAGCACAGCAAGGGGCATTTGGATGTCTAAATTTGTCTTGCTCTGCCCCTGTAAAATCCCAGTTTCTGGTGTGAAATTTGCAGCAATAAATTTGCGTTCACCCTCAGATTGAGAAACATCGGAATTGGAAGAGTTAAAGCCAATAAACGAGTCAAATCCCTCCAGTGTTGTGGCACTAATGGTCCCTTCACTAGGACTGGAACTTGGCCCAATTGAAGGGTTGTTAAAGGAATTCTAGATTCAACGTGAAAAATTCATTGTCCTCAAACAATATTTGCTTCTTCTCACAATTCTTTTAAAGGATTAAAATGACAAGTAGTTTGTAGGATTTATAAAAACTAAATGAAGAACGTCAAAAGCAAAGTAATTCTCCAAATGAACAAGTGAAAATAGAAATTTTGATTATATAAAGAAACTAAATTTCTTCAAGTAGTGAATGAATAATAGAATAATTTTTCATGTTTGTAGGGATGAATACTATCATGTATTTATAACTTTTATTCATCCCTACACAAAGTGATTCCAAGTCAACAGGAAAAGGTGCATTGATACACCAAGAAAACGACCAAAAAATTTGAAAAAATCCAGACAATGTTCATATTTTAACACTACGCGACTGTTGGCTACCCTTTTAGTCACTAAAGACACGCATGCGATCACAAGTCTCAAAGGCCTATGTGGTCGGATAAGCCATATTATGGCATGATTTTTTTCATTGTTCTTCTAATTTTCAATTCATCCACACTTCATTTTGAGCAACAAGATCACAACAATCCCCCGCTTATTCAAAATCAATGCTAATCGCATAATCAAATATCAACACTCATACGTAAGGATTAGATTTCTTTCAATTTGAATCTAACCATAGTGAAAATCTCACAAAGCATTATCGAAATTTCAGGTAGCTAAAAAGCTTTGAATCAATTATTCCTTGTAACAATACTGAAGAAATCACACACACAAGTGTCAAATTTTCACAAGTTCCTCTAACTCCCTTAGTTCTAATATGGTCTTGCACTTATCTTCTTTTCATTGAATTTTTAAAGAGAAAAAACTCTAACTCTATAATGAGGTGATACCACTTCGAAGTTTTACATAGATGAAGTTATTCCAGTAATCTTTATTACTTTTTAGAAATACTTGTATCCCATACTTAGGGATGACAAAATGGCTCGCGGGTTTAGGCCTCCATGGCCCAGCTCGTAAAAAGCTCGAGCCGACCCCGCTCGAGGCTAGGGTTTAGCTCGGTAAGATTTGAGCCGAAAGCTTGAGTTGAGCCTCGATTTTTTGGTTGAACTTTTGCTTGGCTCAAGCAAAAAAAAGCTCGAGCCGAGTCCAATCCTCGATTTTCGGCTAATGAGCCAGCTCGAATCAGCTCGTTAACACTTCTATCGGTACTGAACTTCATTAAAAGTTTTATAACTCATCCATCCAATTGTAACGACCAACACTATTTACCAATGATAGGGTTTCATAATTTTAATAGTGTTAAAATCTATCCACTTATCAAATGATTTGTTATTATCCTCTGAACATAAATATACTTGTTTAGCATATCCTTGAAGATGTATAATCATCTTCTCCTCATGTTCGGTGAAGTTACCACGCTTGATCCCTGGCCGGAGATAATTAGTCCATCTCAGCCTGCAACTCTTACTGCATCTAAGCAAACCTGAGAGAGAAATACAGTAGAAAAAGTAGTGAGTTAAACTCACTAAATCATATAAACAAAAAATAAAATATAATAATAATAATAAATGGAAGAAAGAAAGTTGCTTAATCTTTATGTGCATTCAAGACTGACGGTGGTGTAGCTGCGGATTATTAATTACACAGCTTTAAAAGATTCTAAACACACACACACACACGCACACAATGAAGAAGAAAAACAAGGGAAGAAAAAACCAAAACACGTAATTTTTACCAGTATTGGTAGGAACAGCTCTCCAATTTCCAGGACCGTGTTCTTGAATGTATGAAACCAAGATGATGTCTTCTTCAGGAGTCCATGGCCCTTTCTTAACACCAATTTTATCACAGCAAGGTGGTCTTCCCATATTACTCGGAATTTACCAAACTAGGGTTTGTCTCTCTCTAGAAGTTGCTTTATATTTTCCTTTTCTTGAGAGTGAAAACGGAGAGACAAGAGTCTAAACTGAAGGAATAGCCTTTTTCTACTGGAATATATATAGAAGAGGCCCAAGGGCTGACTAATTCGTCATAGGGAAGAGAAAGAAAGAGGGTATTATCTTCTTCTCCTAAAGAGTCAAAGAGGACAGCAACGAGCATTTACTCCATTGGCAAAAAGTCAGCCGTTTGCTTTGTGATACCCCCTCCCCGCACCCCACCCTAACCTCTCTCTCGATCTCTTTCGCCTCAGAAAACCGCGTGGCATTCAATGTCAAAAAATATTTACTTCTTCAAATTTTTTCCCACCCTAGAGATGTTGGAAAATTTACAGCAATGGAGAAAAGGAAGAAAAAGATAATATATATATATATATATATATATCCGAAGAAGATTCAACGTGAAAAATTCATTGTCCTCAAACAATATTTGCTTCTTCTCACAATTCTTTTAAAGGATTAAAATGACAAGTAGTTTGTAGGATTTATAAAAACTAAATGAAGAACGTCAAAAGCAAAGTAATTCTCCAAATGAACAAGTGAAAATAGAAATTTTGATTATATAAAGAAACTAAATTTCTTCAAGTAGTGAATGAATAATAGAATAATTTTTCATGTTTGTAGGGATGAATACTATCATGTATTTATAACTTTTATTCATCCCTACACAAAGTGATTCCAAGTCAACAGGAAAAGGTGCATTGATACACCAAGAAAACGACCAAAAAATTTGAAAAAATCCAGACAATGTTCATATTTTAACACTACGCGACTGTTGGCTACCCTTTTAGTCACTAAAGACACGCATGCGATATCAAGTCTCAAAGGCCTATGTGGTCGGATAAGCCATATTATGGCATGATTTTTTTCATTGTTCTTCTAATTTTCAATTCATCCACACTTCATTTTGAGCAACAAGATCACAACAATCTCCCGCTTATTCAAAATCAATGCTAATCGCATAATCAAATATCAACACTCATACGTAAGGATTAGATTTCTTTCAATTTGAATCTAACCATAGTGAAAATCTCACAAAGCATTATCGAAATTTCAGGTAGCTAAAAAGCTTTGAATCAATTATTCCTTGTAACAATACTGAAGAAATCACACACACAAGTGTCAAATTTTCACAAGTTCCTCTAACTCCCTTAGTTCTAATATGGTCTTGCACTTATCTTCTTTTCATTGAATTTTTAAAGAGAAAAAACTCTAACTCTATAATGAGGTGATACCACTTCGAAGTTTTACATAGATGAAGTTATTCCAGTAATCTTTATTACTTTTTAGAAATACTTGTATCCCATACTTAGGGATGACAAAATGGCTCGCGGGTTTAGGCCTCCATGGCCCAGCTCGTAAAAAGCTCGAGCCGACCCCGCTCGAGGCTAGGGTTTAGCTCGGTAAGATTTGAGCCGAAAGCTTGAGTTGAGCCTCGATTTTTTGGTTGAACTTTTGCTTGGCTCAAGCAAAAAAAAGCTCGAGCCGAGTCCAATCCTCGATTTTCGGCTAATGAGCCAGCTCGAATCAGCTCGTTAACACTTCTATCGGTACTGAACTTCATTAAAAGTTTTATAACTCATCCATCCAATTGTAACGACCAACACTATTTACCAATGATAGGGTTTCATAATTTTAATAGTGTTAAAATCTATCCACTTATCAAATGATTTGTTATTATCCTCTGAACATAAATATACTTGTTTAGCATATCTTTGGTACTCATTGATGGACTTAATTAAAAAGTTTCAACCCATCCTACTTGATGTCAATGTTACTAACTCTCTTGTAAGAGGTTTAGTCAACAGATCAATTAAATTTTCACCATATTTAACATATGTAAGAGAAATTATTCCATGCTTAAATTATGTTTCTCACATACTTATGTTTTAAACTCATATGTCTAAACTTTCCTTTATTTACTTCGCTATATGGCCGAGCTAGACAATAATTGTATTTTATATTCGGAGCTTTAAATAATGATATTTTGTAGTTCTTCTAATGAAATATAGCTTAATTCATATGGTATTGTGTTAAATAGGTAAAACCCGATGTTTGATGAAGAATTAGAGAAAAAATGTAAAAAGGTGAAAAATGACGAAATTCAAAAGTTGATGGCTAAATTGCAAACAATTTATAGATGAGACGGACGACAAAATGAAGATCAAAGATACCAAGGATTCAATTGGAATATTAAGGAACAAGATTATAAGAGAAAATGGCTCAATCGAATCAAATACAAAGTTTAGGGGCTAAAATCCAATACTTTGAAAGCTGAATTGGATTGCAAAGCGATGATTCAAGAATGCCAAGGGTCAAATAGAGTTGAAAAAAGTCAACGGATGAGAATTTGTTGAAAATGATCAAACTACACACATGAGAAAGTTCGACAAAAAATTGAACTATGCTTAAGCATGGGAGGCAAGCCTTATGTACACAAGATTCTAAAAATCCACTTCCAGAGGCCAAATCACATGTACTGTGTGTAAACATCAAATGAATCATGTGTACGCATGGTTCAATTCTAGGAAAAAAAATTGTTTCCTTATTTTGCTTTGGAAACTTTTGGTATGCAATTTTTTGGCACCCTATTTATACTATAAGACATCCAAAACGTAGGAGACCTCCTTTAGGCCTAAAAACCTCTATATTTTACATATTTTGGATGAAAAACGAGGCTAAGCATCAAAATCAAGGCGGATTATACAAGTTCATTAAAGAATAATCATCAATTTTTAAGATTCATGCCAAGAAATTGGATTTCTCCACTTCATTATTTCTTCTTTTTGGGTGATGATTTTCCAATATTTCTTGTATAATTCAATTATTAGAAAACTAGGCTATTTTTTTCTATTGTATTGGATGAATGATCCCTATTGCACATATTTGCGTACCCATTACATTATTTAATTGAGTGGCTACCAATTAAATAATTAGTTGCTTATCAAGTCTCAAAGGCCTATGTGGTCGGATAAGCCATATTATGGCATGATTTTTTTCATTGTTCTTCTAATTTTCAATTCATCCACACTTCATTTTGAGCAACAAGATCACAACAATCTCCCGCTTATTCAAAATCAATGCTAATCGCATAATCAAATATCAACACTCATACGTAAGGATTAGATTTCTTTCAATTTGAATCTAACCATAGTGAAAATCTCACAAAGCATTATCGAAATTTCAGGTAGCTAAAAAGCTTTGAATCAATTATTCCTTGTAACAATACTGAAGAAATCACACACACAAGTGTCAAATTTTCACAAGTTCCTCTAACTCCCTTAGTTCTAATATGGTCTTGCACTTATCTTCTTTTCATTGAATTTTTAAAGAGAAAAAACTCTAACTCTATAATGAGGTGATACCACTTCGAAGTTTTACATAGATGAAGTTATTCCAGTAATCTTTATTACTTTTTAGAAATACTTGTATCCCATACTTAGGGATGACAAAATGGCTCGCGGGTTTAGGCCTCCATGGCCCAGCTCGTAAAAAGCTCGAGCCGACCCCGCTCGAGGCTAGGGTTTAGCTCGGTAAGATTTGAGCCGAAAGCTTGAGTTGAGCCTCGATTTTTTGGTTGAACTTTTGCTTGGCTCAAGCAAAAAAAAGCTCGAGCCGAGTCCAATCCTCGATTTTCGGCTCATGAGCCAGCTCGAATCAGCTCGTTAACACTTCTATCGGTACTGAACTTCATTAAAAGTTTTATAACTCATCCATCCAATTGTAACGACCAACACTATTTACCAATGATAGGGTTTCGTAATTTTAATAGTGTTAAAATCTATCCACTTATCAAATGATTTGTTATTATCCTCTGAACATAAATATACTTGTTTAGCATATCTTTGGTACTCATTGATGGACTTAATTAAAAAGTTTCAACCCATCCTACTTGATGTCAATGTTACTAACTCTCTTGTAAGAGGTTTAGTCAACAGATCAATTAAATTTTCACCATATTTAACATATGTAAGAGAAATTATTCCATGCTTAAATTATGTTTCTCACATACTTATGTTTTAAACTCATATGTCTAAACTTTCCTTTATTTACTTCGCTATATGGCCGAGCTAGACGATAATTGTATTTTATATTCGGAGCTTTAAATAATGATATTTTGTAGTTCTTCTAATGAAATATAGCTTAATTCATATGGTATTGTGTTAAATAGGTAAAACCCGATGTTTGATGAAGAATTAGAGAAAAAATGTAAAAAGGTGAAAAATGACGAAATTCAAAAGTTGATGGCTAAATTGCAAACAATTTATAGATGAGACGGACGACAAAATGAAGATCAAAGATACCAAGGATTCAATTGGAATATTAAGGAACAAGATTATAAGAGAAAATGGCTCAATCGAATCAAATACAAAGTTTAGGGGCTAAAATCCAATACTTTGAAAGCTAAATTGGATTGCAAAGCGATGATTCAAGAATGCCAAGGGTCAAATAGAGTTGAAAAAAGTCAACGGATGAGAATTTGTTGAAAATGATCAAACTACACACATGAGAAAGTTCGACAAAAAATTGGACTATGCTTAAGCATGGGAGGCAAGCCTTATGTACACAAGATTCTAAAAATCCACTTCCAGAGGCCAAATCACATGTACTGTGTGTAAACATCAAATGAATCATGTGTACGCATGGTTCAATTCTAGGAAAAAAAATTGTTTCCTTATTTTGCTTTGGAAACTTTTGGTATGCAATTTTTTGGCACCCTATTTATACTATAAGACATCCAAAACGTAGGAGACCTCCTTTAGGCCTAAAAACCTCTATATTTTACATATTTTGGATGAAAAACGAGGCTAAGCATCAAAATCAAGGCGGATTATACAAGTTCATTAAAGAATAATCATCAATTTTTAAGATTCATGCCAAGAAATTGGATTTCTCCACTTCATTATTTCTTCTTTTTGGGTGATGATTTTCCAATATTTCTTGTATAATTCAATTATTAGAAAACTAGGCTATTTTTTTCTATTGTATTGGATGAATGATCCCTATTGCACATATTTGCGTACCCATTACATTATTTAATTGAGTGGCTACCAATTAAATAATTAGTTGCTTGTTATAGCGTTAGAAGACTCATAATAAGTATAGAACATGACAAAATTAATATATGTAAATAGAAATAGAAATTATCTTTATCGTATATGCAGTCACATAAATAACCTATAATTTAATGAATTTTGAATTTGGGCTAGGAGTAGGATCGAGTCGTGATAGAATGGACTTAATTTGACTTGAAAAAGAGAATTAAATACATTAGTTTTATCAATTGTCATGCAAGCCTGAAATTGTCTATATCACGAATCAAGAATTAAAATAAATGGCAATAGAGGATTCAAAATCCAATACAATCATTCATATATTTGACAAATCATTTTTATTGATTCCTTAGTTTAGAATTAGTTTAAATAACAGCAAAATCACGTCTTTTGTGTCACGAACATTGAATTTAGTAGTAATTAGTGAATTAGAATTAAAAATTATTCCTCGTTGGACAATAACTTACAACTCACTTTATTATTACTTGTCAACGATTTTGTACTTTTGGGAGTTTCATGCGAACACTAGAGTAGCTTGACTATCACACGAGATAGGTATTGAGGAATTATCCTTTATATCTAAAGATATTTCATATAACAGTTCTCTTAGTCACTCAGCTTATTTTCTAGTTTCAACTAATGCTACATATTTCGACTCCATTGTTGAATGAGTAACACTTGTTTGTTTCTTAGATTTTCAAGAAACTACACCTCTCCCAAAAGTAAATACCCGATCTGAAGTAGACTTGTTTTCTCCCGTACTTTATATCCAACTAGCGCTAGTATATCCTTCCAAGATAGCAGAGAACTATGTATATTGTAGTCCAAGATTTTTGATTTTTTTAAAGTAACCAATAATCGATCGATGACCTTCCACTTGGATTGCTAGTAAACCTACTTAGCTTACTTACAGCAAATACAACTCAGGTCTTGTACATTGTGCTGCAAATATTAGGCTTCTAATTGCACATGCATATTATATTTGAGCTATTGCTCTTCTATCGTTTTTGATCAATTTGATACTTGGATTCAAAGGGATATTAGCCTCTTTTATGTTTAAGTGTTTGAACTTATTAATTACATTTTCAACATAATATAATTGGCTAAATCTAAAACCACATCTATCCTTTTTGATTTTGATACCAATGATAGTATTTACTTGTCCAAGATCTTTCATTTTGAACGTTAATGATAAAAATCTCATTGTTACTTTAAACCTGTCTACATTGTTGCTGATGATTAACATATTATATAATGTAATTATACTATCATTTACTTTATTATATAGATAGTTGTCTATAGAATTATGATTAAAATCATTCGATATTATTTTAGAGTCAAATTTCTCATTCCACTTTTTAGGAGTTTGTTTTAATCTATATAAGGATATTGATTATTTTGCACATCTTATATTCATTTCCTGATAGAACAAATCCTTCTGGTTGTTCTGTATAGACCTCCTCTTTGAGATCTCCATTTAAGAATGTCGTCTTGACATTCATTTGATGAACATGTAAATCATAAATTAATGCTAGTGCAAACAAGATCCTTATCAAGGTTATCCTAGCCATGAGTGCATATGTGTCAAAATAATCTATTTCTTCCTTTTGTCGATACCTTTTAGCTACTAACCTGGCTTTGTAGGTATAGAGTGTTCTGTTGGAATTATATTTATTTCTAAACATGCATTTAAGACCAAGGGCTTTAGAACCCCTTGATAAATCAACTATTTCCCCAGGTGTCATTTGATAAAATAGAATCTATTTCATCATTTACAGCTCATTTACAGAATATACAATCTCTATAAGATATTGTTTCCTTGGAGGTTTTAGAATCACTTTCAACTTGAAGAATAAAAGCAGTTGTTCTTACAACATCCTTCATATCTCTCTCTATTAAGTAGAAAGAAATAAGTTGAAAGTCTATTTTATCCAATCCTAGATACTTTTTTTTCCTAGTTCTCTTACGTCTTCAAGGTTGGCTTTCAACATCTCTTGTAGATGTCTCTTATTGTGATTTTCTAGATTTCATATTATCTTCATTATTTTGAGATTTTTTTTTTATTACTAATACATTCTTAAAAAATTTTACATCCCTTGATTCTATTACAACATTTGACTCTAAGTTTAACAACCTGTAGGCCTTCCTATTTAGAGCATATATTACAAAGGCACATTTGATACTAATAGAACCTAAATTAGTTTTATTGGTATCCATGTTCTTATCATAAGCAAGACATCCACACTCTTTGAAATAGTTAATATTTGATTTCCTTCCTCTCCATGTTTCATATGGAGATTTCTTTTTCTTTTTCAAAAAAAAAAAAAAAAAAAAAAAAAAATCTTNCGAGGCGGTGGGGCCCTCAAGGTTGGGGTTCAACTTTTTTTTTAATTCTATTATCACCTCTTGTTAGCCTGTTATTTAATTCACATATATCGAAATGAACAAGTTCAAGTAAGTTTGTTGATCTTACTATACTATAGAATGACTTTTTAATCATCTTTGATTTAATACATGTTTCATATTTTTTTCAAGTTATCAACTTCACATTGTACTAATCTACATTTAAGCATTCTTTTCATAGTGCTTACTAATCTACCATGCCATAAATTAAATAAATCAATAACATAACCAAAAAATATAGTTTTATTAGTGTCATTCTCAAGAGTACAAAATTTAACCACCTCAGTGGAATAGCCTTTTCCAAGAAAATACCTATTATGGATTAGTACAATTTTTCCATACTCAAAAACAGATTTAATTCCTAGTTTTCCCACTAAAACTCCACTTGTTAAGTTCCTATTCATTTCTTGTACATGATGGACATTGGTCAATGTAATTTTTTGAAGTGAAAATGATTTCCACATTTCATTTGTCAATTACTTTAGATCTTTATTCATTTCCCATTTGAATCTCTTGATCATCTCCAATGTCATGATAAATTTTAAAAAGAGACTTATCATAACAAACATGGAGAGTTGCACAGTTGTCATACCACCAACCTGAAATTTTGCTTTAGATTGCATTGATTTCGCTCACCTTAGCGATAATCTCATCAATGGAGTTTATTTGTCCCTCTTTTGTTGTTTTTTATGACTACAATCTCTTGCATAGTGTCTCGATTTTCTACAAACATTCAAGGACGTTTGGACTTTGTTTTGACTTCTGTTGATCCTTTTTGGGACCAAAAGGTTTTCATTTCTTTGTACTTGTTCGAATTATCCACATTGTCCAACACATTAGCTTTTGAAGAGTCATCATAAGAAATTTGTGTCTTATCTCTTGCTCTTGATTCTTCTTCTATGCAAAGATATTTT
>NW_019260276.1:0-1044 GCF_002742605.1 Olea europaea var. sylvestris
TGCATAAAATAGGCCACCAAAATCATATAATTACGTGCACAATAATAATATGGAATTAAAAACATATAAATCATTCAATTCCGGAACATGTGTTTAAATATGTCAAATCTCCAAATCAAAAATCAGACATGGTATTGCAAGGTTCATCCATCTTTTAACAATGAAAAATCTAGCCTAACATGCTAAAAAGAAGAAAATACAAAAATAGTTGAAGAAACATTATCACCTGAATCAAATTTCAATCAATTCTTCAATCAGAGTGATGTTTTCCTTTTGTTCTCTCTTCGTTTTCTCCTTCAAAATCTCCCTTTTTCTTGTAAAAATGGCATCACCCTCGTTCTGGTCGACTTTTTGTTTATATAGGACCCTAAAAATCTTGTTTCTATAAGAGTTTCGACGAAATAAAGAAACTGCGGATTTGGCCTCGAATTGCTCTATGCGACCGCATAGAGCATCTCTATGCGTTCGTATGGAGTAAACATTTACTGAGAAATTATTCTCGATTTGCCTCTATTCGACTGCATAGAGGGTAGCACTATGCGGTCCAACTATGGAAAAAGTCCATTTTAGTCCTTCTACTTGAATCTTTCACTTTTTGGCATCTTTTCTTCATTCTTTTCATTCCATCATCCCAAGATATCATCAATTGGCATTTGGCTTAATCAATTTCTTGATTTGTTCATCAGGTCAACTTTTGGATAATTGCACCTTGGTCCCTGAACTTTCACTTTACGTCATTTTAGTCTTTTTTCGCATCTTTCTCCTGAATTTCACCATGTTAATCGATTTCCCTACAATTCACAAATGTAAAGAGATTAAGTCATAATTCAATCATTTTGCTTGTTATTAAGTCATGTTTGTGACCTAAATAAGTGTGCAAAAACATACTTTTCAAACCCTCCAAACTTGAACTATTGTTTGTCCTCAAACAAGATAGTGACTTAATTCTGAACAAACATGGCTTAATACCTTGCTGTGGCTGAGGATTGGACTATGTATTTAACTTTATGAAATTTATCAGTGCAAAAATGACATCAACCTTTA
>NW_019260277.1:0-1044 GCF_002742605.1 Olea europaea var. sylvestris
TAGGCCCAAAACGGACACCTTGTGCAAAAGTTACGCTCAATTCTTCGTCCGTCGACTCTCCAAGCGTTCCAAATCTGTAAGTGTTCATTCTTTTGAAAAATGGCTAAAATCCCTTGTACGTCACGACGAAGTGGTGAGTTCTATCCAAAACAGTCGCTGCATTTCCAAAAAGTACTTATGGGCCCAAAACGGACACCGTGTGCAAAAGTTACACTCAATTCTTCGTACATCGACTCTCAAATCGTTACAAATATGCAAGTGCTCATTCTTTCGAAAAATGGCCAAAATCCTTCGTACGTCACGACGAGGTGGTGAGCTCAATGCAAAACGGTCGCTGCATTTCCAAAAAGTACTTATGGGCCCAAAACGGACGCCGTGAGCAAAAGTTTCGCTGAATTCTTCGTACGTCGACACTCCAAGCGTTCTAAATATGCAAGTGCTCATTCTTTCGAAATATAGCCAAAATCCCTCGTACGTCACGATGAAGTGGTGAGTTCAAACCAAAACGGTCGCTACATTTACAAAAAGTACTTATCGGCCCAAAATGGACACCGTGTGCAAAAGTTACGCTCAATTCTTCGTCCGTCGACTCTCCAAGCGTTATAAATATGCAAGTGCTCCATCTTTTGAAAAATGGCCAAAGTCCCTCGTACGTCACAAGGAAGTGGTGAGTTCAATCCAAAACGGTCGCCACAATTCCAAAAAGTACTTATGGGCCCAAAATGGACACCGTGTGCAAAAGTTACGCTCAATTCTTCGTCCGTCGCCTCTCCAAGCATTCTAAATATGCAAGTTCTCATTCTTTCAAAAAATGGTCAAAATCCCTCGTACGTCACGACGAAGTGTTGAGTTCAATCCAAAATGGTCGCTACATTTACAAAAACTACTTATGGGCCCAAAACGGACACCGTGTGCAAAAGTTATGCTCAATTCTTCGTCCGCTGGCTCTCAAAGCGTTCCGAATATGCAAGTGCTCATTCTTTCGAAAAATGGCCAAAATCCCTCGTACGTCACGACGAAGTGCTGAGTTCAATCCAAAAAGGT
>NW_019260278.1:0-1044 GCF_002742605.1 Olea europaea var. sylvestris
TTCGCGACTGTGTCGGAATGCGCTTAAATTTGGCAGGTTGATCGGAAATAAAAATCGCGCCGTGGGCAATTTCGTCATTTTTCAAGACTGTGTCGAAATGGGCTAAAATTTAACTGGTTCATCAGATATAAAAATCGCGCCGGGGGCAATTTCGTCATTTTAAGCGACTGTGTCGGAATGGGCTAAAATTTGATAGGTAGGTCGGAAACAAAAACCGCGCCGGGGGCAATTCCGTCATTTTACGCGACTGTGTCCGAAAGGGCTTAAATTTGGCAGGTTGATCGAAATTAAAAATCGCGCCGGGGGCAATTTCGTTATTTTTCGCGATTGTGTCGGAATGGGCTAAAATTTGACAGGTATGTCGGAAACAAAAATCGCGCCGGGCAATTTCGTCATTTTTCGCGACTGTGTCGGAATGGGCTAAAATTTGCAAGATTCATCGGAAATAAAAATTGCGCAGGGGGCAATTTCGTCATTTTTCGCGACTGTGTCAGAATGGGCTAAAATTTGACAGGTAGATCGGAAACAAAAACCATGTCGGGGCAATTTCGTCATTTTTCGCGACTGTGTCGAAATGGGCTAAAATTTAACTGGTTCATCAGAAATAAAAATCGCGCCGGGGGCAATTTCGTCATTTTACGCGACTGTGTCCGAAAGGGCTTAAATTTGGCAGGTTGATCGAAATTAAAAATCGCGCCGGGGGCAATTTCGTCATTTTTCGCTATTGTGTCGGAATGGGCTAAAATTTGACAGGTATGTCGGAAACAAAAATCGCGCCGGGCAATTTCGTCATTTTTCGCGACTGTGTCGGAATGGGCTAAAATTTGACAGGTAGATCGGAAACAAAAGCCGCGTCGGGGCAATTTCGTCATTTTTCGCGACTGTGTCGGAATGGGCTAAAATTTGACACGTAGATCGGAAACAAAAGCCGCGTCGGGGCAATTTCGTCATTTTTCGCGAGTGTGTCGGAATGGGCTAAAATTTGACAGGTAGATCGGAAACAAAAGCCGCGTCGGGGCAATTTCGTCATTTTTCGCGACTGTG
>NW_019260279.1:0-1044 GCF_002742605.1 Olea europaea var. sylvestris
ATTTGACAGGATAATCAGAAACAAAAATCGCGCCAGGTGCAATTTCGTCATTTTTGGCGATGGTGTTGGAATGGGCTGAAATTTGACAGGTTGATCGGAAACAAAAATCGCGCAGGGGCAACTTCGTCATTTTTCGCGACTGTGCCGGAATGGGCTAAAATTTGACAGGTTGATCGGAAACAAAAACTGCCCCAGTGGTAATTTAGTCATTTTTCGCGACGGTGTCGGAATGGGCTAAAATTTGGCAGGTTGATCGAAAACAAAAATCGCGCCTTGGGTAATTTCGTCATTTTTCGCGACGGTGTCGGAATGGGCAAAAATTTGACAGGTTGATCGAAAACAAAAACCGCGCCAGGGGCAATTTCGTCATTTTTGGCGATAGTGTCGGAATGGGCTGAAATTTGACAGGTTGATCGGAAACAAAAATCGCGCCGGGGCAACTTCGTCATTTTTCGCGACTGTGCCGGAATGGGCTAAAATTTGACAGGTTGATCGGAAACAAAAATCGCGCCGGGGCAACTTCGTCATTTTTCGCGACTGTGCCGGAATGGGCTAAAATTTGACAGGTTGATCGGAAACAAAAATCGCGCCGGGGCAACTTCGTCATTTTTCGCGACTGTGCCGGAATGGGCTAAAATTTGACAGGTTGATCGGAAACAAAAATCGCGCCGGGGCAACTTCGTCATTTTTCGCGACTGTGCCGGAATGGGCTAAAATTTGACAGGTTGATCGGAAACAAAAATCGCGCCAGGGGCAATTTCGTCATTTTTGGCGATAGTGTCGGAATGGGCTGAAATTTGACAGGTTGATCGGAAACAAAAATCGCGCCGGGGCAAATTCGTCATTTTTCGCGACTGTGCCGGAATGGGCAAAAATTTGACCGGTTGATTGGAAACAAAAACTGCCCCAGTGGCAATTTAGTCATTTTTCGCGACGGTGTCGGAATGGGCTAAAATGTGACGGGTTGATCGGAAACAAAAATCGCGCCAGGGGCAATTTCATCATTTTTCGCGACGGTGTCGGAATGGGCTAAAATTTGACAGG
>NW_019260280.1:0-1044 GCF_002742605.1 Olea europaea var. sylvestris
AAGAATAACAACAATTTTTTTTTTTGTTTTTACTATGGACGTAAGGGACATATTCGGAAGGATTACGATAAGTTGCAGGCTAAAGGTAATTTAGCTGCAAATCATGGAGCGCAACCTTTTACTTCAAATGAAACAAATGTAGTTGAGGATTTCTCAGATGGCGGAGATGTGATGTTTACGTGGTATCTAGGCCTGACGGAGAGTGGATTCTCGATTTAGCATGTTCGTATCATATGTGTTCCAATCAAATTTTTTTTAAGACATATGAGGCTGTTCAATAAGGTGAAGTTCTAATGGGAAACAATTAGTTTTACCGTATTGTTAGGACCGATCGAGTCAGATTTAGGCTGCGGGACAGGACATTTAGAACAATTGAGCAGGTTCGACATGTTCCTGACCTCAAAAAGAATATTATCTCACTTAGTACTCTAGATGCAAAATGGTATAAATTCTCTGGTGGGGGTGGAATCTTGAAGGTCCGAATGGGTATCCGGGTTTTACTCGAGGAATGGAAGAAGTCTCAGTTATACATCTTGCAGAGAAGCATTGAATCAGTTAAGAGACATCGGGATAAGTTCAGTACCATGGTGGATATTCAGTTTGGTACAATACCTCTTGTGACGGGGCTCTGGGTCGATTCAGAACATTAATCAGGGGAGCATTGGTGATTCCACTTTGCCACCAATTTCGACGAATATACTGTGTTCAGTTGCAAGAGTTGGACTCATGGAGTGTAGGTATAGTGGTGTCAGTAATGTCTGTAATGCTTTCAGGATCGTTGAAGATGACAATTCTAGCAAGAGGCCTTTTGATTAGGCATTTGGTATGATTTTTGCTACATGGTGTGCTTCGACCCTGTTTGATCAACAGTAATTTCTCAGTAGAATTTTGGGAATCGGGATTTGGGTTCAGGTGTCGTTTGTGAACACCTTGCAGAGGACGACGGTTTGGTTTGGAAAAATTTGGTTACTGTGTTGAGGAAATTGGCTATTTCGATTTAGACAGATTTGAGATTTTGGAGTTTGGTTCGTTGCACCGAAATTT
>NW_019260281.1:0-1044 GCF_002742605.1 Olea europaea var. sylvestris
CCGTGTGCAAAACTTAATCTCAATTCTTCGTACGTCGACTCGCCAAGCGTTCCAAATATGCAAGTGCTCATTCTTTCGAAAAACGGCCCAAATCCCTCGTACGTGATGATGAAATTGTGAGTTCAATCCAAAACGGTCGCTACATTTCCAAAAAGTACTTATGGGTCAAAAATGGACACCGTGTGCAAAATTTACGCTCAGTTCTTCATCCGCCGACTCTCCAAGCGTTCTAAATAGGCAAGTGCTCATTCTTTCGAAAAATGGCCCAAATCCTTCTTACGTCACGACGAAGTGGTGAGTTCAATCCCAAACGGTCGCTACATTTTCAAAAAGTACTTGTGGGTCAAAAACGGACACCGTGTGTAAAAGTTACGCTCAATTTCTTCGTCCGCCGACTCTCCAAGCGTTCTAAATAGGCAAGTGCTCATTCTTTCGAAAAATGGCCCAAATCCTTCTTACGTCACGACGAAGTGGTGAGTTCAATCCCAAACGGTCGCTACATTTTCAAAAAGTACTTGTGGGTCAAAAACGGACACCGTGTGTAAAAGTTACGCTCAATTTCTTCGTCCGCCGACTCTCCAAGCGTTCTAAATAGGCAAGTGCTCATTCTTTCGAAAAATGGCCCAAATCCTTCTTACGTCACGACGAAGTGGTGAGTTCAATCCCAAACGGTCGCTACATTTTCAAAAAGTACTTGTGGGTCAAAAACGGACACCGTGTGCAAAAGTTACGCTCAGTCCTTCGTCAGCCGACTCTCCAAGCGTTCTAAATAGGCAAGTGCTCATTCTTTCAAAAAATGGCCAAAATCCCTTGTACGTCACGATGAAGTGGTGAGTTCAATCCCAAACGGTCGCTACATTTCCCAAAAGTACTTATGGGCCCAAAACGGATATCGTGTGCAAAAGTTACGCTCAATTCTTCGTCCGTTGACTCTCCAAGCGTTCTAAATACACAAGTGCTAATTCTTTTGAAAAATTGCCAAAATCCCTCGTACGTCACGATGAAGTGGTGAGTTCGATCCAAAATGGTCGCTACATTTCCAAA
>NW_019260282.1:0-1044 GCF_002742605.1 Olea europaea var. sylvestris
TCATAAATAAGTGCCCATAAAACTTGAAACTATATTATACATTATCTTTCATTCAAAGCATAAATTTAATAGTCATCAACTTCATTCTCAAATATGGGAAGGTTGAAGAGGCTTATCACCAATTTTCTTTCTTGTGGAAACCTAACTCGACAATTAATTTTAACTTAACTCGAATCTTGACTTACAGGTCTAATAATTTCCTACCTCAATAAAGTATACAATATGCATATTTTATTGAGTGATTGTTAGATCTCAAGTCAAAAATGGAAAAAATTATTTCTTACAATTTTATTTATTTATTTTTACATTAATTACTCTTACTTGTGAATGTCCATTATATGATTGTCCTTGTTTAGAACAGTACAAAGATCTGAAGAAGATTTTTCTCCATGTGAAAGAACATGAAGCCACATAATTATTACTTGTCCATAAATATGGTCTTTTTAAGTCGTCTTTACATGTAAAGTATATTTTACCAAAGGAATAATCTGATACTTTCTTATGCTTCCAGTCAAGAAACCAAAAACTTCATGCATTTATCACTTTATGTATTTACCTTTACCCTCAAGTTCTTGTGATCGGATACAAACACGTTAAACATTTGTCCGTTACTCGTTTTAGTAAAGTACAAAAGAAAAAAAAATTATGTCGTAGAACCGCGACATTACCTATTGTTATTGAGTATTTGTTTTACAAAGCTTTTGATAAAAATCTTAGACCGTGTTTGAGCCTCACTATATAAAAATTAATCTTTCTCCAAACCTATTTTTAATAACATTCTCTCAATAAAATAATTTTACACATTAACCCTAAATTTTTTCCTACTTTTTAATCACATTTTTCAAAAATAATTATGACATAATTCATTCTTTCAAAAAATAGAGTTTTATAAATTTTGATAAAAGATGATGAAATATATGCGTGAAAAATTAGTAATTATGGGTTCCATTAATTGATTTTGACCTCAAATGTTTAGCAATGTTTTAACCTTTCCTAGACAAAAAATAAGCCATGTTTGGGTTTTTTTTTTTTTTTTTTAAACAA
>NW_019260283.1:0-1044 GCF_002742605.1 Olea europaea var. sylvestris
CGGGGGCAATTTCGTCATATTTCTCGACTGTGTCGGAATGGGCAAAAATTTGACACGTGGATCGGAAACAAAAATCGTGCCGGAGCAATTTCATCATTTTTCGCGATTGTGACGGAATCGGCTTAAATTTGGCAGGTCGACCGAAAATAAAAATCGCGCCGGGGTCAATTTCGTCATTTTTCGCGACTGTGTCGGAATGGGCTAAAATTTGACCGGTTGTTCGGAAATAAAAATCGCGTCGGGGGCAATTTCGTCATTTTACGCTACTGTGTCGAAATTGGCTAAAATTTGACAGGTTGATCGGAAAAATAAAATTCCCGCCGGGGGCAATTTCATCATTTTTCACGACTGTGTCGAAATGGGCTAAAATTTGACTGGTTGATCAGAAATAAAAATCGCGCAGCGGTAAATTTCATCATTTTACGTGACTGTGTCGGAATGCGCTTAAATTTGGTAGGTTGATCGAAAATGAAAATCGCGCCGGGGGCAATTTCGTCATATTTCTCGACTGTGTCGGAATGGGCAAAAATTTGACACTTAGATCGGAAGCAAAAATCGTGCTGGTGCAATTTCATCATTTTTCGCGATTGTGATGGAATCGGCTTAAATTTGGCAGGTTGATCGGAAATAAAAATCGCGCCGAGGTCAATTTCGTCATTTTTCGCGACTGTGTCGGAATGGGCTAAAATTTGACTGGTTGATCGGAAATAAAAATCGCTCAGGGGCAATTTCGTCATTTTACGCGACTATGTCGAAATGGGTTAAAATTTGACTGGTTGATCGGAAATAAAAATCGCGCCGGGTGCAATTTCGTCATTTTTCTCGACTGTGTCATAATCGGCTTAAATTTGGCAGGTTGATTGGAAATAAAAATCGCGGCGGAGGCAATTTCGTCATTTTTCGAGACTGTGTCGGATTGGGCTAAATTTTGACAGGTTGATCGGAAATAAAAATCGCTCAGGGGTCAATTTCGTCATTTTACGCGACTGTGTCGGAACGGGCTTAAATTTGGCAGGTTGATTGAAAATAAAAATCGCGCCGGGG
>NW_019260284.1:0-1044 GCF_002742605.1 Olea europaea var. sylvestris
CTCTCCAACCGTTCTAAATATGCAAGTGCTCATTCTTTCGAAAATGGACAAAATCCCTCGTACGTCACGATGAAGTTGTGTGTCCAATCCAAAACGGTCGCTACATTTCCAAAAAGAACTTAATGGCCCAAAATGGACCCCGTGTGCAAAAGTTACGCTCAATTCTTCGCCCGCCGACTCTCCAAGCCTTCTAAATGTACAAGCGCTCATTCTTTTGAAAAATTGCCAAAACCCCTCGTACGTCATGATGAAGTGGTAAGTTCAATCCAAAATGGTCGCTACATTTCCAAAAAGAACTTAATGGCCCAAAATGGACCCCGTGTGCAAAAGTTACGCTCAATTCTTCGCCCGCCGACTCTCCAAGCCTTCTAAATGTACAAGCGCTCATTCTTTTGAAAAATGGCCAAAACCCCTCGTACGTCATGATGAAGTGGTAAGTTCAATCCAAAATGGTCGCTACATTTCCAAAAAGAACTTAATGGCCCAAAATGGACCCCGTGTGCAAAAGTTACGTCAATTCTTCGTCCGCCAACTCTCCAACCGTTCTAAATATGCAAGTGCTCATTCTTTCGAAAATTGCCAAAATCCCTCGTACGTCACGATGAAGTTGTGTGTTCAATCCAAAATGGTCGCTACATTTCCAAAAAGAACTTAATGGCCCAAAATGGACCCCGTGTGCAAAAGTTACGTCAATTCTTCGTCCGCCAACTCTCCAACCGTTCTAAATATGCAAGTGCTCATTCTTTCGAAAATTGCCAAAATCCCTCGTACGTCACGATGAAGTTGTGTGTTCAATCCAAAATGGTCGCTACATTTCCAAAAAGTACTTCTGGGCCCAAAATGGACACCGTGTGCAAAAGTTACGCTCAATTCTTCGTCCGTCGACTCTCCAAGTGTTCTAAATATGTAAAGCGCTCATTCTTTCAAAAAATGGGCAAAATCCCTTGTACGTCACGACGATGTGGTGAGTTCAATCCCAAACGGTCGCTACACTTCGAAAAAGTACTTATGGGCCCAAAACGGACACCGTGTGCAAAAGTTACG
>NW_019260285.1:0-1044 GCF_002742605.1 Olea europaea var. sylvestris
GACATAATTATTAAGGAAATTAATTATTCGGAGGCCCAAACGAAGGAATTTGGCTAAAATCTCGTGATCCCGAGTCTGTTCCCCGAGTCCAATTTTGCGGGTCATTTCCAATCAACCTGCCAAATTTCGGCCCATTCCGAAACTGTCTCGACAAATGACAAAATTACGCCTGGTGCGGTTTTTCTTTGTTAATTTTCTGTCCAACACTTCTTAAACCTGACAAAATTAATACGGAAATTAATTATTTCGAGGGCCAAATGAAGGAGTTAGGCTAAAATCCCCTGATCCTGGGTCTGTGCTCCGAGTCCAATTTTGCGGGCCGTTTCCAATCAATCTGCCAAATTTCGGTCCATTCCCACACCGTCGCAAAAAATGACAAAGTTGCCCCTGGTGCGTTTTTGCTTTTTTAATTTTCTGTCCAGCACTTCCAATTTCGCGGGCCATTTCCAATCAGCCTACCAAATTCCGGCCCATTCCAACACCGTCGCGACAAATGACAAAATTGCCCCTGGTACGGTTTTCTTTGTTAATTTTCTGTCCAGCACTTCTTCAACCTGACATAATCATTAAGGAAATTAATTATTCGGAAGCCCAAACGAAGGAATTTTGCTAAAATCTCATGATCTTGGGTCTGTGCCTCGAGTCCAATTTCATGGGCCATTTCCAATCAACCTGCCACATTTCGGCCCATTCCGACACCGTCACGACAAATGACAAATTGCCCATGGTGCGGTTTTTGTTTGTTAATTTTCTGTCCAGCACATCTTCAACCTGACATAATTAATACGAAAACTAATTATTCGGACCCCCAAACGAAGGAGTTTGGCTAAAATACCGTGATCCCAAGTCTGTGCCCCGAGTCCAATTTCGCGGGCCATTGCCAATCAACATTCCAAACTTCGGCCCATTTTGACACCGTCACGAAAAAATGACAAAATTACCCATGGTGTGGCTTTTCTTCGTTAATTTTCTGTCCAGCACTTCTTCAACCTGACATAATTAATATGAAAATTAATTATTCGGAGGCCCAAATGATGGAGTTTG
>NW_019260286.1:0-26905 GCF_002742605.1 Olea europaea var. sylvestris
CTCACTACTTCATTGTTACGTATGAGGGATTTTGGCCAGTTTTTGGAAAGAATGAGCAGTTTTATGTTTGGAAGGCTTGGATATTTGGCGTACGAAGAATTGAGCGTACCTTTTGCACACGGTGTCCGTTTTGGGCCCATATTTTTGGAAATGCAGCGACCCTTTTGGATTGAACTCACCACTTCATCGTAACGTATGATGGATTTCGGCCATTTTTTGAAAGAAAGAGCAATTTTATATTTGAAGGCTTGGATAGTCGGCGTACGAAGAATTGAGCGTACCTTTTGCACACGGTGTCCGTTTTAGGCCCAATAAGTACTTTTTGAAAATTTAGCGACCCTTTTGGATTGAACTCACAACTTCATCATGACCTATATGGGATTTCGGCCATTTTTCGAAAGAATGAGCAATTTTATGTTTGGAAGGTTTGGATAGTCGGCGTACGAAGAATTGAGCGTAACTTTTGCACGCGGTGTCCGTTTTGGCCCCACAAGTACTTTTTGGAAATGTAGCGACCCTTTTGGACTGAACTCACTACTTCTTCGTGACGTCTAAAGGATTTCGGCCATTTTTCGAAAGAACGAGCACTTCTATATTTGGAACGCTCGGATAGTCGGCGTACGAAGAATTGAGCGTAACTTTTGTAAGAGGTGTCCATTTCGGGCCCATAAATGCTTTTTGGGAATGTAGCGACCGTTTTGGATTGAACTCACTACTTCATCGTGACGTCTGAGGGATTTCGACCATTTTTCGAAAGAATGAGCACTTCGAAATTTGGAACGCTCGGATAGTCGGCGTAAGAAGAATTGAGCGTAACTTTTGCAAGAGGTGTCCGTTTCGGGCCCATAAGTACTTTTTGGAAATGTAGCGACCCTTTGGGATTGAACTCACTACTTCATTATTACGTATGAGGGATTTTGGCCAGTTTTTGGAAAGAATGAGCAGTTTTATGGTTGGAAGGCTTGGATAGTCGGCGTATGAAGAATTGAGCGTACCTTTTGCACACGGTGTCCGTTTTGGGCCCATAAGTACTTTTTGGAAATGTAGCGACCCTTTTGGATTGAACTCACCACTTCATCGTGACGTATGATGGATTTCGGCCATTTTCTAAAAGAATTAGCACTTTTATAATTGGAGGGCTTGGATAGTCGGCGTACGAAGAATCGGGCGTACCTTTTGTACACGGTTTCCGTTTTGGGCCCATAAGTACTTTTTGGAAATGTAGCGACCCTTTTGGATTGAACTCACGACTTTGTCGTGACGCATGAGGGATTTTGGCCATTTTTGGAAAGAAGGAGCACTTCTATATTTGGAACGCTTGGATAGTCGGCGTACGAAGAATTGAGTATACCTTTTGCACACGGTGTCCGTTTTAGGCCCATAAGTACTTTTTTGAAATGTACCGACCCTTTTCGATTGAACTCACGACTTCGTCGTGACGTATGAGGGATTTTGGCCATTTTTTGGAATGAATGAGCAATTTTATGTTTGGAAGGCTTGGATAGTCGGCGTACGAAGAATTGAACGTACCTTTTGCACACGGTGTCCGTTTTGGGCCCATAAGTACTTTTTGGAAATGTAGCGACCGTTTTGGATTGAACTCACCACTTCGTCGTGACGAATGACGGATTTCGGCCATTTTTTGAAAGAAAGAGCAATTTTATATTTGAAGGCTTGGATAGTCGGCGTACGAAGAATTGACCGTCCCTTTTGCACACGGTGTCCGTTTTGGCCCCATAAGTACTTTTTCAAATGTAGCGACCCTTTTGGACTGAACTCGCTACTTCGTCATGACGTTTAAGAGATTTCGGCCATTTTTCGAAAGAACGAGCACTTCTATATTTGGAACGCTCGGATAGTCAGCGTACGAAGAATTGAGCGTAACTTTTGCACACGGTGTCCGTTTCGGGCCCATAAGTACTTTTTGGAAATGTAGCGACCCTTTTGGATTGAACTCACAACTTCATCGTGACCTATATGGGATTTCGGCCATTTTTCGAAAGAATGAGCAATTTTATGTTTGGAAGGTTTGGACAGTCGGCGTACGAAGAATTGAGCGTAACTTTTGCACACGGTGTCCGTTTTGGCCCCATAAGTACTTTTTCAAATGTAGCGACCCTTTTGGACTGAACTCACTACTTCGTCATGACGTTTAAGGGATTTCGGCCATTTTTCGAAAGAACGAGCACTTCTATATTTGGAACGCTCGGATAGTCAGCGTACGAAGAATTGAGCGTAACTTTTGCAAGAGGTGTCCATTTCGGGCCCATAAGTGCTTTTTGGAAATGTAACGACCATTTTGGATTGAACTCACTACTTCGTCGTGACGTCTGAGGGATTTCGACCATTTTTTGAAAGAACGAGCACTTTCATATTTGGAATGCTCGGATAGTCGGCGTAAGAAGAATTGAGCGTAACTTTTGCAAGAGGTGTCCGTTTCGGGCCCATAAGTACTTTTTGGAAATGTAACGACCCTTTGGGATTGAACTCACTACTTCATTATTACGTATGACGGATTTTGGCCAGTTTTTGGAAAGAATGAGCAGTTTTATATCTGGAAGGCTTGGATAGTCGGCGTACGAAGAATTGAGCGTACCTTTTGCACACAGTGTCCGTTTTGGGCCCATAAGTACTTTTTGGAAATGTAGCGACCCTTTTGGATTGAACTCACCACTTCATCGTGACGTATGATGGATTTCGGCCATTTTTTGAAAGAAAGAGCAATTTTATATTTGAAGGCTTGGATAGTCGGCGTACGAAGAATTGAGCGTACCTTTTGCACACGGTGTCCGTTTTAGGCCCATAAGTACTTTTTGAAAATGTAGCGACCCTTTTGGATTGAACTCACAACTTCATCGTGACCTATATGGAATTTCGGCCATTTTTCGAAAGAATGAGCAATTTTATGTTTGGAAGGTTTGGACCGTCGGCGTACGAAGAATTGAGCGTAACTTTTGCACACGGTGTCCGTTTTGGCCCCATAAGTACTTTTTGGAAATGTAGCGACCCTTTTGGACTGAACTCACTACTTCTTCATGACGTTTAAGGGATTTCGGCCATTTTTCGAAAGAACGAGCACTTCTATATTTGGAACGCTCGGATAGTCAGCGTACGAAGAATTGAGCGTAACTTTTGCAAGAGGTGCCCATTTCGGGCCCATAAGTGCTTTTTGGAAATGTAGCGACCATTTTGGATTGAACTCACTACTTCGTCGTGACGTCTGAGGGATTTCGACCATTTTTCGAAAGAACGAGCACTTCCAAATTTGGAACGCTCGGATAGTCGGCGTAAGAAGAATTGAGGGTAACTTTTGCAAGAGGTGTTCGTTTCGGGCCCATAAGTACTTTCTGGAAATGTAGCGACCCTTTTGGACTGAACTCACTACTTCTTTGTGAAGTCTAAGGGATTTCGGCCATTTTTCGAAAGAACGAGCACTTCTATATTTGGAACGCTCGGATAGTCGGTGTACGAAGAATTGAGCGTAACTTTTGCAAGAGGTGTCCATTTCAGGCCCATAAGTGCCTTTTGGAAATGTAGCGACCGTTTTGGATTGAACTCACTACTTCGTCGTGACGTCTGAGGGATTTCGACCATTTTTCGAAAGAACGAGCACTTCCATATTTGGAACGCTCGGATAGTCGGCGTAAGAAGAATTGAACGTCACTTTTGCAAGAGGTGTCCGTTTCGGGCCCATAAGTACTTTTTGGAAATGTAGCGACCTTTTTGGATTGAACTCACAACTTCGTCGTGACGTGTGACGGATTTCGGCCATTTTTTGAAAGAAAGAGCAATTTTATGCTTGAAGGCTTGGATAGTTGGCGTACGAAGAATTGAGCGTACCTTTTACACACGGTGTCCGTTTTGGGCCCATAAGTACTTTTTGGAAATGTAGCGACCTTTTTGGATTGAACTCACAACTTCGTCGTGACGTGTGACGGATTTCGGCCATTTTTTGAAAGAAAGAGCAATTTTATGTTTGAAGGCTTGGATAGTCGGCGTACGAAGAATTGAGCGTAACTTTTGCACACGGTGTCCATTTTAGGCCCATAAGTACTTTTTTAAAATGTAGCGGCCCTTTTGGATTGAACTCACAACTTCATCGTGACCTATATGGGATTTCGGCCATTTTTCGAAAGAATGAGCAATTTTATGTTTGGAAGGTTTGGATAGTCGGCGTACGAAGAATTGAGCGTAACTTTTGCACACGGTGTCCGTTTCGGCCCCATAAGTACTTTTTGGAAATGTAGCGACCCTTTTGGACTGAACTCACTACTTCTTCGTGACGTCTAAGGGATTTTGGCCATTTTTCGAAAGAACGAGCACTTCTATATTTGGAACGCTCGGATAGTCAGCGTACGAAGAATTGAGCGGAATTTTTGCAAGAGGTGTCCATTTCGGACCCATAAGTGCTTTTTGGAAATGTAGCGACCCTTTTTGATTGAACTCACAACTTCATCGTGACCTATATGGGATTTCGGCCATTTTTCGAAAGAATGAGCAATTTCATTTTTGGAAGGTTTGGATAGTCGGCGTACAAAGAATTGAGCGTAACTTTTGCACACGGTGTCCGTTTCGGCCCCATAAGTACTTTTTGGAAATGTAGCGACCCTTTTGGACTGAACTCACTACTTCTTCGTAACGTCTAAGGGATTTTGGCCATTTTTCAAAAGAACGAGCACTTCTATATTTGGAACGCTCGGATAGTCATCGTACGAAGAATTGAGCGTAATTTTTGCAAGAGGTGTCCATTTCGGACCCATAAGTGCTTTTTGGAAATGTAGCGACCGTTTTGGATTGAACTCACAACTTCGTCGTGATGTCTGACGGATTTCAACCATTTTTCAAAAGAACGAGCACTTCCATATTTGGAACGCTCGGATAGTCGGCGTAAGAAGAATTGAGCGTATTTTTTGCAAGAGGTGTCCGTATCGGGCCCATAAGTACCTTTTGGAAATGTGGCGACCCTTTTGGATTGAACTCACTACTTCGTCGTGACGTATGAGGGATTTTGGCCATTTTTGGAAAGAATGAGCAGTTTCATGTTTGGAAGGCTTGTATAGTCGGCGTACGAAGAATTGAGCGTAACTTTTGCACACAGTGTCCATTTTGGGCCCATAAGTACTTTTTGGAAATGTAGCGAACTCACTACTTCGTCGTGACGTATGAGGGATTTCGGCCATTTTTCGAAAGAACAAACACTTCTATATTTGGAACGCTCAGATATTCGACGTACGAAGAATTGAGCGTAACTTTTGCAAGAGGTGTCCGTTTTGGGCCCATAAGTACTTTTTGGAAATGTTGCGACCCTTTGGGATTGAACTCACTACTTCATTGTTACGTATGAGGGATTTTGGCCAGTTTTTGGAAAGAATGAGCAGTTTTATGTCTGGAAGGCTTGGATAGTCGGCGTACGAAGAATTGAGCGTACCTTTTGCACACGGTGTCCGTTTTGGGCCCATAAGTACTTTTTGGAAATGTAGCGACCCTTTTGAATTGAACTCACAACTTCGTCGTGACGTATGACGGATTTCGGCCATTTTTTGAAATAAAGAACAATTTTATGTTTGAAGGCTTGGATAGTCGGCGTACGAAGAATTGAGCGTACCGTTTAGACACGGTGTCCATTTTGGGCCCATAAGTACTTTTTGGAAATGTAGCGACCCTTTTGGATTGAACTCACCACTTCATCGTGACGTATGATGGATTTGGGCCATTTTCTGAAAGAATTAGCACTTTTATACTTGGAAGGCTTGGATAGTCGGCGTACGAAGAATCGAGCGTACCTTTTATACTCGGTGTCCGTTTTGGGCCCATAAGTACTTTTTGGAAATATAGCGACCCTTTTCGATTGAACTCTTGACTTCGTCGTGACGTATGAGGGATTTTGTCCATTTTTGGAAAGAAAGAGCAATTTTATGTTTTAAGGCTTGGATAGTCGGCGTACGAAGAATTGAGCATACCTTTTGCACACGGTGTCCGTTTTGGGCCCATAAGTACTTTTTGGAAATGTAGCGACCCTTTTGGATTGAACTCACAACTTCGTCTTGACCTATAAGGGATTTCGGCCATTTTTCGAAACAATGAGCAATTTTATGTTTGGATAGTCGGCGTACGAAGAATTGAGCGTAACTTTTACACACGGTGTTCGTTTTGGCCCCATTAGTACTTTTTGGAAATGTAGCGACCCTTTTGGATTGAACTCACTGCTTCTTCGTGACGTATGACGGATTTTGGCCATTTTTTTGGAAAGAGTGAGCAGTTTTATGTTTGGAAGGCTTGGATATTGGACGTACGAAGAGTTGAGCGTAACTTTTGCACACGGTGTCCGTTTTGGCCCCATAAGTACTTTTTGGAAAGGTAGCGACCCTTTTGGACTCAACTCACTACTTCTTCGTGACGTCTAAGGGATTTTGGCCATTTTTCGAAAGAACGAGCACTTCTATATTTGGAACGCTCGGATAGTCGACGTATGAAGAATCGAGCGTAACTTTTGCAGGAGGTGTTCATTTCGGGCCCATAAGTGCTTTTTGGAAATGTAGCGACCGTTTTTGATTGAACTCACTACTTCATCGTGACGTCTGAGGGATTTCGACCATTTTTTGAAAGAACGAGCACTTCCATATTTGGAACGCTCGGATAGTCGGCGTTAGAAGAATTGAGCGTAACTTTTGCAAGAGGTGTCCGTTTCGGGCCCATAAGTACTTTTTGGAAATGTAGCGACCCTTTTGGATTGAACGCACTACTTCGTCGTGACGTATGAGGGATTTTGGCCATTTTTGGAAAGAATGAGCAGTTTCATGTTTGGAAGGCTTGGATAGTCGGCGTACGAAGAATTGAGCCTAACTTTTGCACACGGTGTCCGTTTTGGGCCCATAAGTACTTTTTGGAAATGTAGCGACCCTTTTGGATTGAACTCACCACTTCGTCGTGACGTATGACGGATTTCGGCCATTTTTTGAAAGACAGAGCTATTTTATGTTTGAAGGCTTGGATAGTCGGCGTACGAAGAATTGACCGTACCTTTTACACACGGTGTCCGTTTTGGGGCCATAAGTACTTTTTGGAAATGTAGCGACCCTTTTGGATTGAACTCACCACTTCATTGTGACGTATGATGGATTTCGTCCATTTTCTGAAAGAATTAGAACTTTTATACTTGGAAGGCTTTGATAGTCGGCGTACGAAGAATCGAGCGTACCTTTCGTACACGGTGCCAGTTTTGGGCCCATAAGTAGTTTTTGGAAATGTAGCGACCCTTTTCGATTGAACTCACGACTTCGTCGCGACGTATGAGGGATTTTGGCCATTTTTGGAAAGAACGAGCACTTCAATACTTGGAACGCTCGGATAGTCGGCGTATGAAGAATAGAGCATACCTTTTGCACACGGTGTCCGTTTTAGGCCCATAAGTACTTTTTTGAAATGTAGCGACCCTTTTCGATTGAACTCACGACTTCATCGTGACGTACGAGGGATTTTGGCCATTTTTTGGAATGAGCAATTTTATGTTTGGAAGGCTTGGATAGTCGGCGTACGAAGAATTGAGCGTATCTTTTGCACACGGTGTTCGTTTTGGGCCCATAAGTACTTTTTAGAAATGTAGCGACCCTTTTGGACTGAACTCACAACTTCATCGTGACGTATGATGGATTTTGGCCATTTTTTGAAAGAAAGAGCAATTTTATGCTTGAAGGCTTGGATAGTCGGCGTACAAAGAATTGAGCGTACCTTTTGCACACGGTGTCCGTTTTAGGCCCATAAGTACTTTTTGAAAATGTAGCGATCCTTTTGGATTGAACTCACAACTTCATCGTGACCTATATGGGATTTCGGCCATTTTTCGAAAGAACGAGCTCTTCTATATTTGGAACGCTCGGATAGTCGGCGTACGAAGAATTGAGCGTAACTTTTGTACACGGTGTCCGTTTTGGCCCCATAAGTACTTTTTGAAAATGTAGCGACCCTTTTGGACTGTACTCACTACTTCTTCGTGACATCTTCTTCGTCGTGACGTCTGAGGGATTTCGGCCATTTTTCGAAAGAACGAGCACTTCTATATTTGGAACGCTCGGATAGTCGGCGTACGAAGAATTGAGCGTAACTTTTGCAAGAGGTGTCCATTTCGGGCCCATAAGTACTTTTTGGAAATGTAGCGACCGTTTTGGATTGAACTCACTACTTCGTCGTGACGTCTGAGGGATTTCGACCATTTTTTGAAAGAACGAGCACTTCCAAATTTGGAACGCTCGGATAGTCGGCGTAAGAAGAATTGAGGGTAACTTTTGCAAGAGGTGTTCGTTTCGGGCCCATAAGTACTTTTTGGAAATGTAGCGACCCTTTTGGATTGAACTCACCATTTCATCGTGACGTATGATGGATTTCGGCCATTTTTTGAAAGAATTAGCACTTTTATACTTGGAAGGCTTGGATAGTCGGCGTACGAAGAATCGAGCGTACCTTTTGTACACGATGTCCGTTTTGGGCCCATAAGTAGTTTTTGGAAATGTAGCGACCCTTTTCGATTGAACTCACGACTTCGTCATGACGTATGAGGGATTTTGGCCATTTTTGGAAAGAACGAGCACTTCAATACTTGGAACACTCGGATAGTCGGCGGACGAAGAATTGAGCATACCTTTTGCACACGGTGTCCGTTTTAGGCCCATAAGTACTTTTTTGAAATGTAGCGACCCTTTTCGATTGAACTCACGACTTCATCGTGACGTACGAGGGATTTTGGCCATTTTTTGGAATGAATGAGCAGTTTTATGTTTGGAAGGCTTGAATAGTCGGCGTACGAAGAACTGAGCGTACCTTTTACACACGGTGTCTGTTTTGGGCCCATAAGTACTTTTTGGAAATGTAGCGACCCTTTTGGACTGAACTCACTACTTCTTCGTGACGTCTAAGGGATTTTGGCCATTTTTCAAAAGAACGAGCACTTCTATATTTGGAACGCTCGGATAGTCGGCGTACGAAGAATTGAGCGTAACTTTTGCAAGAGGTGTCCATTTCGGGCCCATAAGTGCTTTTTGGAAATGTAGCGACCGTTTTGGATTGAACTCACTAGTTCGTCGTGACGTCTGAGGGATTTCGACCATTTTTCGAAAGAACGAGCACTTCCAAATTTGGAACGCTCGGATAGTCGGCGTAAGAAGAATTGAGCGTAACTTTTGCAAGAGGTGTCCGTTTCGGGCCCATAAGTAATTTTTGAAAATGTAGCGACCCTTTTGGATTGAACTCACTACTTCGTCGTGATGTATGAGGGATTTTGGCCATTTTTGAAAAGAATGAGCAGTTTGATGTTTGGAAGGCTTGTATAGTCGGCGTACGAAGAATTGAGCGTAACTTTTGTACACGGTGTCCGTTTTGGCCCCATAAGTACTTTTTGGAAATGTAGCGACCCTTTTGGACTGAACTCACTACTTCTTCGTGACGTCTAAGGGATTTCGACCATTTTTCGAAAGAACGAGCACTTCTATATTTGGAACGCTCGGATAGTCGGCGTACGAAGAATTGAGCGTACCTTTTGCACACGGTGTCCGTTTTGGGCCCATAAGTACTTTTTGGAAATGTAGTGACCCTTTTCGATTGAACTCACAACTTCGTCGTGACGTATGAGGGATTTTGGCCATTTTTTTGGAATGAATGAGCTGTGTTATGTTTGGAAGGCTTGGATAGTCGGCGTACGAAGAATTGAGCGTACCTTTTGCACACGGTGTCCGTTTTAGGCCCATAAGTACTTTTTGGAAACGTAGCGACCCTTTTGGATTGAACTCACCACTTCATCGTGACGCATGATTGATTTCGGCCATTTTCTGAAAGAATTACCACTTTTATACTTGGAAGGCTTGGATAGTCGGCGTACGAAGGATTGAGCGTACCTTTCGCACACGGTGTCCATTTTGGGCCCATAAGTACTTTTTGGAAATGTCGCGACCCTTTTAGATTGAACTCACAACTTCGTCGTGACCTATAAGGGATTTCGGCCATTTTTTGAACGAATGAGCAATTTTATGTTTGGATAGTCGGCGTACGAAGAATTGAGCGTAACTTTTGCACACGGTGTCCGTTTTGGGTCCATAAGTACTTTTTGGAAATGTAGCGACCCTTTTGGATTGAACCCACAACTTCGTCTTAACCTATAAGGGATTTAGGCCATTTTTCGAAACGATGAGCAATTTTATGTTTGGATAGTCGGCGTACGAAGAATTGAGCGTAACTTTTACACACGGTGTTCGTATTGGCCCCATTAGTACTTTTTGAAAATGTAGTGACCCTTTTGGATTGAACTCACTACTTCGTCGTGACGTATGAGGAATTTTGGCCATTTTTTGGAAAGAGTGAGCAGATTTATGTTTGGGAGGCTTGGATATTCGACGTAAGAAGAATTGAGCGTAACTTTTGCACACGGTGTCTGTTTTGGGCCCATAAGTACTTTTTGGAAATGTAGCGACCCTTTTGGATTGAACTCACCACTTCATCGTGACGCATGATTGATTTCAGCCATTTTCTGAAAGAATTAGCACTTTTATACTTGGAAGGCTTGGATAGTCGGCGTACGAAGAATTGAGCGTACCTTTCGCACACGGTGTCCATTTTGGGCCCATAAGTACTTTTTGGAAATGTCGCGACCCTTTTAGATTGAACTCACAACTTCGTCATGACGTATGACAGATTTGGGCCATTTTTTGAAAGAAAGAGCAATTTTATGTTTGAAGGCTTGGATAGTCGGCGTACGAAGAATTGAGCATACCTTTTGCACATGGTGTCCGTTTTGGGTCCATAAGCACTTTTTGGAAATGTAGCGACCCTTTTGGATTGAACTCACAACTTCGTCTTGACCTATAAGGGATTTAGGCCATTTTTCGAAACGATGAGCAATTTTATGTTTGGATAGTCGGCGTACGAAGAATTGAGCGTAACTTTTAAACACGGTGTTCGTTTTGGCCCCATTAGTACTTTTTGAAAATGTAGTGACCCTTTTGGATTGAACTCACTACTTCGTCGTGACGTATGAGGAATTTTGGCCATTTTTTGGAAAGAGTGAGCAGATTTATGTTTGGGAGGCTTGGATATTCGACGTACGAAGAATTGAGCATAACTTTTGCACACGGTGTCTGTTTTGGGCCCATAAGTACTTTTTGGAAATGTAGCGACCCTTTTGGATTGAACTCACCACCTCATCGTGACGTATGATAGATTTTGGCCATTTTCTAAAAGAATTAGCACTTTTATACTTGGAAGGCTTGGATAGTCGGCGTACGAAGAATTGAGCGTACCTTTCGTACACGGTGTCCGTTTTGGGCCCGTAAGTACTTTTTGGAAATGTGGCGACCCTTAGGGATTGAACTCACTACTTCATTGTTACGTATGAGGGATTTTGGCCATTTTTTGGAAAGAGTGAGCAGTTTTATGTTTTGAAGGCTTGGATAGTCGGCGTACGAAGAATTGAGCGTACCTTTTGCACACGGTGTCCGTTTTGGGACCATAAGTACTTTTTGGTAATGTAGCGACCCTTTGGGATTGAACTCACTACTTCATTGTTACATATGAGGGATTTTGGCCAGTTTTTGGAAAGAATGAGCAGTTTTATGTTTGGAAGGCTTGGATAGTCGGCGTACGAAGAATTGAGCGTACCTTTTGCACACGGTGTCCGTTTTGGGCCCATAAGTACTTTTTGGAAATGTAGCGACCCTTTTGGATTGAACTCACAACTTCATCGTGACGTATGACGGATTTTGGCCATTTTTTGAAATAAAGAGCAATTTTATGTTTGAAGGCTTGGATAGTCGGCGTACGAAGAATTTAGCGTACCTTTTAGACACGGTGTCCATTTTGGGCCCATAAGTACTTTTTGGAAATGTAGCGACCCTTTTGGATGGAACTCACCACTTCATCGTGACGTATGATGGATTTGGGCCATTTTCTGAAAGAATTAGCACTTTTATACTTGGAAGGCTTGGATAGTCGACGTACGAAGAATCGAGCATACCTTTTGTACACGGTGTCCGTTTTGGGCCCATAAGTACTTTTTGGAAATGTAGCGACCCTTTTCGATTGAACTCACGACTTCCTCGTGACGTATGAGGGATTTTGGCCATTTTTGGAAAGAATGAGCACTTCTATATTTGGAACACTCGGATAGTCGGTGTACGAAGAATTGAGCGTACCTTTTGCACACGGTGTCCGTTTTCGGCCCATAAGTACTTTTTGGAAATGTAGTGAGCCTTTTCGATTGAACTCACGACTTCGCCGTGACGTATGAGGGATTTTGGGCATTTATAGGAATGAATGAGCAGTGTGTTGTTTGGAAGGCTTGGATAGTCGGCGTACGAAGAATTTAGCGTACCTTTTCCACACGTTGTCCGTTTTGGGCCCATGAGTACTTTTTGGAAACGTAGCGACCCTTTTGGATTGAACTCACCACTTCATCATGACGCATGACGGATTTCGGTCATTTTCTGAAAGAATTAGCACTTTTATATTTGGAAGGCTTGGATAGTCGGCGTACGAAGAATTGAGCGTACCTTTCGCACACGGTGTCCATTTTGGGCCCATAAGTAATTTTGGAAATGTCGCGACCCTTTTGGATTGAACTCACAACTTCGTCGTGACGTATGACGGATTTGGGCCATTTTTTGAAAGAAAGAGCAATTTTATGTTTGAAGGCTTGGATAGTCGGTGTACGAAGAATTGAGCATACCTTTTGTACACGGTGTCCGTTTTGGGCCCATAAGTACTTTTTGGAAATGTGGCGACCCTTTTGGATTGAACTCACAACTTCGTCTTGACCTATAAGGGATTTCGGCCATTTTTTGAAATAATGAGCAATTTTATGTTTGGATAGTCGGTGTACGAAGAATTGAGCGTAACTTTTACACACGGTGTTCATTTTGGCCCCATTAGGACTTTTAGGAAATGTAGCGACCCTTTTGGATTGTACTCAGTACTTCGTCGTGACGTATGAGGGATTTTGGCCATTTTTTGCAAAGAGTGAGCAGTTTTATGTTTGGAAGGCTTGGATAGTTGGCGTACGAAGAATTGAGCGTAACTTTTGTTCACGGTGTCCGTTTTGGGCCCATAAGTACTTTTTGGAAATGTAGCGACCCTTTTGGATTGAACTCACAACTTCGTCTTGACCTATAAGGGATTTCGGCCATTTTTTGAAATAATGAGCAATTTTATGTTTGGATAGTCGGTGTACGAAGAATTGAGGGTAATTTTTACACACGGTGTTCATTTTGGCCCCATTAGGACTTTTTGGAAATGTAGCGACCCTTTTGGATTGTACTCACTACTTCGTCGTGACGTATGAGGGATTTTGGCCATTTTTTGGAAAGAGTGAGCAGTTTTATGTTTGGAAGGCTTGGATATTCGACGTACGAAGAGTTGAGAGTAACTTTTGCACACGGTATCCATTTTGGCCCCATAAGTACTTTTTGGAAATGTAGCGACCCTTTTGGACTGAACTCACTACTTCTTCGTGACGTCTAAGGGATTTTGGCCATTTTTCGAAAGAACGAGCACTTCTATATTTGGAACGCTCGGATAGTCGATGTACGAAGAATTGAGCATAACTTTTGCAAGAGGTGTCCATTTCGGGCCCATAAGTGCTTTTTGGAAATGTAGCGACCGTTTTGGATTGAACTCACTACTTCGTCGTGACGTCTGAGGGATTTCAACCATTTTTCGAAAGAACGAGCACTTCCATATTTGGAACGCTCGGATAGCCGGCGTAAGAAGAATTGAGCGTAACTTTTGCAAGAGGTGTCCGTTTCGGGCCCATAAGTACTTTTTGAAAATGTAGCGACCCTTTTGGATTGGACTCACTACTTCGACGTGATGTATGAGGGATTTTGGCCATTTTTGGAAAGAATGAGCAGTTTCATGTTTGGAAGGCTTGGATAGTCGGCGTACGAAGAATTGAGTGTAACTTTTGCACACGGTGTCCATTTTTGGCCCATAAGTACTTTTTGGAAATGTAGCGACCCTTTTGGATTGAACTCACCACTTCGTCGTGACGTATGACGAATTTCGTCCATTTTTTGAAAGACAGAGCTATTTTATGTTTGAAGGCTTGGATAGTCGGCGTACGAAGAATTGAGCGTACCTTTTACACACGGTGTCCGTTTTGGGGCCATAAGTACTTTTTGGAAATGTAGCGACCATTTTTGATTGAACTCACCACTTCATCGTGACGTATGACGGATTTCGGCCATGTTTTGAAAGAATTAGCACTTTTATGCTTGGAAGGCTTGGATAGTCGGCGTATGAAGAATTGAGCGTACCTTTTGTACACGGTGTCCGTTTTGGGCCGATAAGTACTTTTTGGAAATGTAGCGACCCTTTTCAATTGAACTCACGACTTCGTCGTGACGTATGAGGGATTTTGGCCATTTTTGGAAAGAACGAGCACTTCTATATTTGGAACGCTCGGATAGTCGGCGTACGAAGAATTGAGCATACCTTTTGCACACGGTGTCCGTTTTAGGCCCATAAGTACTTTTTTGAAATGTAGCGACCCTTTTCGATTGAACTCACGACTTCGTCGTGATGTACGAGGGATTTTGGCCATTTTTTGGAATGAATGAGCAGTTTTATGTTTGGAAGGCTTGGATAGTCGGCGTACGAAGAATTGAGCGTACCTTTTGCACACGGTGTCCGTTTTGGGCCCATAAGTACTTTTTGGAAATGTAGCGACCCTTTTGGATTGAACTCACCACTTCATCGTGACGTATGACGGATTTTGGCCATTTGTTGAAAGAAAGAGCAATTTTTTGCTTGAAGGGTTGGATAGTCGGCGTACGAAGAATTGAGGGTACCTTTTACACACGGTGTCCGTTTTGGGCCCATAAGTACTTTTTGGAAATGTAGCGACCCTTTTGGATTGAACTCACCACTTCATCGTGACGTATCACGGATTTCGGCCAATTTTTGAAAGAAAGAGCAATTTTATGTTTGAAGGCTTGGATAGTCGGCGTACGAAGAATTGAGCGTACCTTTTGTACACGGTGTCCGTTTTGGGCCCATAAGAACTTTTTGGAAATGTAGCGACCGTTTTGGATTAAACTCACTACTTCGTCGTGACGTCTGAGGGATTTCAGCCATTTTCGAAAGAACGAGCACTTCTATATTTGGAAGGCTCGGATAGTCGGCGTACGAAGAATTGAGCGGACCTTTTGTACACGGTGTCCGTTTTGGGCCCATAAGAACTTTTTGGAAATGTAGCGACCGTTTTGGATTGAACTCACTACTTCGTCGTGACGTCTGAGGGATTTCGACCATTTTTCAAAAGAACGAGCACTTCCAAATTTGGAACGCTCGGATAGTCGGCGTAAGAAGAATTGAGCGTTACTTTTGCAAGAGGTGTCCGTTTCGGGCCCATAAGTACTTTTTGGAAATGTACCGACCCTTTTGGATTGAAATCACTACTTCTTCGTGATGCATGAGGGATTTTGGCCATTGTTGGAAAGAATGAGCAGTTTCATGTTTGGAAGGCTTGTATAGTCGGCGTACGAAGAATTGAGCGTAACTTTGGCACACGGTGTCCGTTTTGGGCCCGTAAGTACTTTTTGGAAATGTGGCGACATTTTTGGATTGAACTCACTACTTCATTGTGACGTATGAGGGATTTCGGCCATTTTTCGAAAGAACAAGCACTTCTATATTTGGAACGCTCGGATATTCGGCGTACGAAGAATTGAGCGAAACTTTTGCAAGAGGTGTCCGTTTTGGGCCCATAAGTACTTTTTGGAAATGTAGCGACCCTTTTCGATTGAACTCACGACTTCCTTGTGACGTATGAGGGATTTTGGCCATTTTTGGAAAGAATGAGCACTTCTATATTTGGAACACTCGGATAGTCGGTGTACGAAGAATTGAGCGAACCTTTTACACAAGGTGTCCATTTTGGGCCCATAAGTACTTTTTGGAAATGTAGCGACCCTTTTGGATTAAACTCACAACTTCGTCTTGACCTATAAGGGATTTCGGCCATTTTTCGAAACAACGAGCAATTTTATGTTTGGATAGTCGACATACGAAGAATTGAGCGTAACTTTTACACACGGTGTCCGTTTTGGCCTCATAAAAACTTTATGGAAATGTAGCGACCCTTTTGGATTGAACTCACTACTTCGTCGTGACATATGAGGGATTTTGGCCATTTTTTGGAAAGAGTGAGCAGTTTTATGTTTGGAAGGCTTGGATAGTCGGCGTACGAAGAATTAAGCGTAACTTTTGCACACGGTGTCCGTTTTGGGCCCATAAGTACTTTTTGGAAAAGTAGCAACCCTTTTGGATTGAACTCACCACTTCATCGTGACGTATGACTGATTTCGGCCATTTTCTGAAAGAATTAGCACTTTTATACTTGGAAGGCTCGGATAGTCGGCGTACGAAGAATTGAGCGTACCTTTCACACACGGTGTCCGTTTTGGGCCCATAAGTACTTTTTGGAAATGTAGCGACCCTTTTGGATTGAACTCACTACTTCGTCGTGACGTATGATGGATTTCGTCCGTTTTTTGAAAGAAAGAGCAATTTTATGTTTGAAGGCTTGGATAGTCGGCGTACGAAAAATTGAGCATACCTTTTGCACACGGTGTCCGTTTTGGGCCCATAAGTACTTTTTGAAAATGTAGCAACCCTTTTGGATTGAACTCACAACTTCGTCTTGACCTATAAGGGATTTTGGCCACTTTTCGAAACAATGAGCAATTTTATGTTTGGATAGTCGGCGTACGAAGAATTGAGCATAACTTTTTCACACGGTGTCCGTTTTGGCCCCATAAAAACTTTTTGGAAATGTAGCGACCCTTTTGGATTGAACTCACTACTTCATCGTGACGTATGAGGGATTTTGGCCATTTTTTGGAAAGAGTGAGCAGTTTTATATTTGGAAGGCTTGGATAGTCGGCGTATGAAGAATTGAGCGTAACTTTTATACACGGTGTCCGTTTTGGGCCCATAAGTACTTTTTGGAAAAGTAGCAACCCTTTTGAATTGAACTCACCACTTCATCATGACGTATGACTGATTTCGGCCATTTTCTGAAAGAATTAGCACTTTTATACTTGGAAGGCTTGGATAGTCGGCGTACGAAGAATTGAGCATGCCTTTCGCACACGGTGTCCATTTCGGGCCCATAAGTACTTTTTGGAAATGTAGCGACCCTTTTGGATTGAACTCACCACTTCATCGTGACGTATGACGGATTTCGGCCATTTTATGAAAGAATTAGCACTTTTATACTTGGAAGGCTTGGATAGTCGGCGTACAAAGAATTGAGCGTACCTTTCGCACACAGTGTCCGTTCTGGGCCCGTAAGTACTTTTTGGAAATGTAGTGATCCTTTTGGATTGAACCCACATCTTCGTCGTGACGTATGACGGATTTGGGCCATTTTTTGAAAGAATGAACAATTTTATGTTTGGAAGGCTTGTATAGTCGGCGTACGAAGAATTGGGCGTAACTTTTACACACGGTGTCCGTTTTGGCACCATAAGTACTTTTTGGAAATGTCGCGACCCTTTTGGATTGAACTCACTACTTCATCTTGTCCTATAAGGGATTTCGGCCATTTTTCAAAAGAGTGAGCAGTTTTATGTTCGGAAGGCTTGGATAGTCGGCGTACGAAGAATTGAGCGTAACTTTTACACACGGTGTCCGTTTTGGCCCCATAAGTACTTTTTGGAAATGTAGCGACCCTTTTGTATTGAACTCACTACTTCGTCGTGACGTATGAGGGATTTTGGCCATTATTTGGAAAGAGTGAGCAGTTTTATTTTTGGAAGGCTTGGATAGTGGGCGTACGAAGAATTGAGCGTAACTTTTGCACACGGTGTCCATTTTGGTCCCATAAATACTTTTTGGAAATGTAGCGGCCCTTTTGGATTGAACTCACCACTTCATCGCGACGTATGACGGATTCCGGCCATTTTATGAAAGAATTATCACTTTTTTACTTGGAAGGCTTGGATAGTCGGCGCACGAAGAATTGAGCGTACCTTTTGCACACGGTGTCCGTTTTGGGCCCATAAGTACTTTTTGGAAATGTAGAGACCCTTTTGGTTTGAACTCACCACTTCGTCATGACGTATGACGGATTTTGGCCATTTTTCGAAAGAAAGAGCAATTTTATGTTTGAAGGCTTGGATAGTAGGCGTACGAAGAATTGAGCATACCTTTTGCACACGGTGTCCGTTTTGGGCCCATAAGTACTTTTTGGAAATGTAGCGACCCTTTTGGATTGAACTCACAACTTCATCTTGACCTATAAGGGATTTCGGCCATTTTTCAAAACAACGAGCAATTTTATGTTTGCAAGGCTTGGATAGTCGGCATACGAAGAATTGAGCGTAACTTTTACACACGGTGTCCGTTTTGCCCCCATAAGTACTTTTTGGAAATGTAGCGACCCTATTGGATTGAACTCAGCACTTCGTCGTGGCGTATGAGGGATTTTGGCCTTTTTTTGGAAAGAGTGAGCAGTTTTATGTTTGGAAGGCTTGGATAGTCGGCGTACGAAGAATTTAGCGTAACTTTTGCACACGGTGTCCGTTTTGGGCCCATAAGCACTTTTTGGAAATGTAGCGACCCTTTTGGATTGAACTCACCACTTCATCGTGACGCATGATGGATTTCAGCCATTTTCTGAAAGAATTAGCACTTTTAAACTTGGAAGGCTTGGATAGTCGGCGTACGAAAAATTGAGCGTACCTTTCGCACACGGTGCCCGTTTCGGGCCCATAAGTACTTTTTGGAAATGTAGCGTCCCTTTTGGAGTGAACTCACGACTTCGTCGTGGCGTATGACGTATTTCGGTCATTTTTTGAAAGAAAGAGCAATTTTATGTTTGAAGGCTTGGATAGTCGGCGTACGAAGAATTGAGCATACCTTTTGCACACGGTGTCCGTTTTGGGCCCATAAGTACTTTTTGGAAATGTAGCGACCCTTTTGGATTGAACTCACTACTTTGTCGTGACATATGAGGGATTTTGGCCATTTTTTGGAAAGAGTGAGCAGTTTTATGTTTGGAAGGCTTGGATAGTCGGCGTACGAAGAATTGAGCATAACTTTTACACACGGTGTCCGTTTTGGCCCCACCAGTACTTTTTGGAAATGTAGCGACCCTTTTGGATTGAACTCACTACTTCGTCGTGACGTATGAATGATTTTGGTCATTTTTCGGAAAGAGTGAGCTGTTTTATGTTTGGAAGGCTTGGATAGTCGACGTACGAAGAATTGAGCGTAACTTTTGCACACGGTGTCCGTTTTGGGCCCATAAGTACTTTTTGGAAATGTAGCGACCCTTCTGGATTGAACTCACCACTTCATCCTGATGTATGACGGATTTCGGCCATTTTCTGAAAGAATTAGCACTTTTATACTTGGAAGGCTTGGATAGTCGGCGTACGAAGAATTGAGCGTACCTTTCACACACAGTGTCCGTTTCGGGCCCATAGGTACTTTTTGGAAATGTAGCGACCCTTTTGGATTGAACTCACCACTTCATCGTGACGTATGACGGATTTTGACCATTTTCTGAAAGAATTAGCACTTTTGTACTTGGAAGGCTTGGATAGTTGGCGTACGAAGAATTGAGAGTACCTTTCGCACACGGTGTCCGTTTTGGGCCCATAAGTACTTTTTGGAAATGTAGCGACCTTTTTCGATTGAACTCACAACTTCGTCTTGACCCAAAAGGGATTTCATCCATTTTTCGAAACAATGAGCAATTTTATGTTTGGATAGTCGGCGTACGAAGAATTGAGCGTAACTTTTACACACGGTGTCCGTTTTGGCCCCATAAGTACTTTTTGGAAATGTAGCGACCCTTTTGGATTGAACTCACTACTTCGTCGTGACGTATGAGGGATTTTGGCCATTTTTTGGAAAGAGTGAGCAGTTTTATGTTTGGAAGGCTTGGATAGTCGTCGTACGAAGAATTGAGCGTAACTTTTGCACACAGTGTCCGTTTTGGGCCCATAAGTACTTTTTGGAAATTGAGCGACCCTTTTGGATTGAACTCACCACTTCATCGTGACGTATGACGGATTTCGGCCATTTTCTGAAAGAATTAGCACTTTTATACTTGGAGGGCTTGGATAGTCAGCGTACGAAGAATTGAGCGACCCTTTTGGATTGAACTCACCACTTCATCGTGACGTATGACGGATTTCGGCCATTTTCTGAAAGAATTAGCACTTTTATACTTGGAAGGCTTGGATGGTCGGCGTACGAAGAATTGAGCGTACCTTTTGTCCACGGAGTCCGTTTTGGGCCCATAAGTACTTTTTGGAAATGTAGCGACCCTTTTGGATTGAACTCACCACTTCGCCATGACGTATGATGGATTTCGGCCATTTTTTGTAAGAAAGAGCAACTTTATGTTTGAAGGCTTGGATAGTCGGCGTACGAAGAATTGAGCATACCTTTTGCACACGGTGTCCGTTTTGGGCCCATAAGTACTTTTTGGAAACGTTGCGACCCTTTTGGATTGAACTCACAACTTCATCTTGACCTATAAGGGATTTCGGCCTTTTTTCGAAAGAATGAGCAATTTTATGTTTGGAAGGCTTGGATAGTCAGCGTACGAAGAATTGAGCGTAACTTTTACACACGGCGTCCGTTTTGGCCCCATAAGTACTTTTTGGAAATGTAGCGACCCTTTTGGATTGATCTCACTACTTCGTCGTGACGTATGCTGGATTTCGGCCATTTTATGAAAGAATTAGCACTTTTATACTTGGAAGGCTTGGATAGTCGGCGTACGAAGAAGTGAGCGTAACTTTTGCACATGGTGTCCGTTTTGGGCCCATAAGTACTTTTTCGAAATGTAGCGCCCCTTTTGGATTGATCTCACTACTTCGTCGTGACGTATGAGGGATTTTGGCCATTTTTTGGAAAGAGTGAGCAGTTTTTTGTTTGGAAGGCTTGGATAGTCGGCTAACGATGAATTGAGCGTAACTTTTGCACATGGTGTCCGTTTTGGGCCCATAAGTACTTTTTCGAAATGTAGCGACCCTTTTGGATTGATCTCACCACTTCATCGTGACGTATGACGGATTTCGGCCATTTTATGAAAGAATTAGCACTTTTATACTTGGAAGGCTTGGATAGTCGGCGTACGAAGAATTGAATGTAACTTTTGCACACGGTGTCCGTTTTGGGCCCATAAGGACTTTTTGGAAATGTAGCGACCCATTTGGATTGAACTCCCCACTTCATCGTGATGTATGACTGATTTCGGCCATTTTCTGAAAGAATTAGCACTTTTATACTTGGAAGGCTAGGATAGTCGGCGTACGAAGAATTGAATGTAACTTTTGCACACGGTGTCCGTTTTGGGCCCATAAGGACTTTTTGGAAATGTAGCGACCCATTTGGATTGAACTCCCCACTTCATCGTGATGTATGACTGATTTCGGCCATTTTCTGAAAGAATTAGCACTTTTATACTTGGAAGGCTAGGATAGTCGGCGTACGAAGAATTGAATGTAACTTTTGCACACGGTGTCCGTTTTGGGCCCATAAGGACTTTTTGGAAATGTAGCGACCCATTTGGATTGAACTCCCCACTTCATCGTGATGTATGACTGATTTCGGCCATTTTCTGAAAGAATTAGCACTTTTATACTTGGAAGGCTAGGATAGTCGGCGTACGAAGAATTGAATGTAACTTTTGCACACGGTGTCCGTTTTGGGCCCATAAGTACTTTTTGGAAATGTAGCGACCCATTTGGATTGAACTCACCACTTCATCGTGATGTATGACTGATTTCGGCCATTTTCTGAAAGAATTAGCACTTTTATACTTGGAAGGCTAGGATAGTCGGCGTACGAAGAATTGAGCGTGCCTTTCGCACACGGTGTCCGTTTTGGGCCCATAAGTACTTTTTGGAAATGTAGCGACCCTTTTGGATTGAACTCACGACTTCGTCGTGACGTATGATGGATTTCTCCCATTTTTTGAAAGAAAGAGCAACTTTATGTTTGAAGGCTTGGATAGTCGGCGTACGAAGAATCGAGCATACATTTTGCACACGGTGTGCGTTTTGGGATCATAAGTACTTTTTGGAAATGTAGCAACCCTTTTGGATTGAACTCACAACTTCGTCTTGACCTATAAGGGATTTCGGCCATTTTTCGTAAGAATGAGCAATTTTATGTTTGGAAGGTTTGAATAGTCGGCGTACGAAGAATTAAGCGTAACTTTTACACACGGTGTCCGTTTTGGCCCCAAAAGTACTTTTTGGAAAGGTAGCGACCCTTTTGGATTGAACTCACTACTTCATCGTGACGTATGAGGGATTTTGGCCATTTTTTGGAAAGAGTGAGCAGTTTTATGTCTGGAAGGCTTGGATAGTTGGCGTACGAAGAATTGAGCGTAACTTTTGCACACGGTGTCCGTTTTGGGCCCATAAGTACTTTTTGGAAATGTAGCGACCCTTTTGGATTGAACTCACCACTTAATCGTGACGTATAACGGATTTCAGCCATTTTATGATAGAATTAGCACTTTTATACTTGGAAGGCTTGGATAGTCGGCGTACGAAGAATTGAGCGTACCTTTCGCACACGGTGTCCGTTTTGGGCCCATAAGTACTTTTTCGAAATGTAGCGACCCTTTTGGATCGAACTCACCACTTCGTCATGACGTATGATGGATTTCGGCCATTTTATGAAAGAATTAGCACTTTTATACTTGGAAGGCTTGGATAGTCGGCGTACGAAGAATTGAGCGTACCTTTCGCACACGGTGTCCGTTTTGGGGCCATAACTACTTTTTGGAAATGTAGCGACCCTTTTGGATTGAACTCAGCACTTCATCGTGACGTATGGCGGAATTTAGCCATTTTTTGAAAGAATTAGCACTTTTATACTTGGAAGGCTTGGATAGTCGGCATATGAAGAATTGAGCGTACCTTTCGCACACGGTGTCTGTTTTGGGCCCATAAGTACTTTTTGGAAATGTAGCGACCCTTTTGGATTGAACTCAGCACTTCATCGTGACGTATGGCGGATTTTAGCCATTTTCTAAAAGAATTAGCACTTTTATACTTGGAAGGCCTAGATAGTCGGCGTACGAAGAATTGAGCGTAACTTTCGTACACGGTGTCCGTTTTGGGCCCATAAGCACTTTTTGGAAATGTAGCGACCCTTTTGGATTGAACTCACCACTTCGTCATGACGTATAACGGATTTCAGCCATTTTATGAAAGAATTAGCACTTTTATACTTGGAAGGCTTCGATAGTCGGCCTACAAAGAATTGAGCGTACCTTTCGCACACGGTGTCCGTTTTGGGCCAATAAGTACTTTTTGGAAATGTAGCGACCCTTTTGAATTGAACTCAACACTTCATCGTGACGTATGGCGGATTTTAGCCATTTTCTAAAAGAATTAGCACTTTTATACTTGGAAGGCCTGGATAGTCGGCGTACGAAGAATTGAGCGTACCTTTCGCACACGGTGTCCGTTTTGGGCCCATAAGTACTTTTTGGAAATGTAGCGACCCTTTTGGATTGAACTCCCCACTTCGTCATGACGTATGACGGATTTCGGCCATTTTATGAAAGAATTAGCACTTTTATACTTGGAAGGCTTGGATAGTCGGCGTACGAAGAATTGAGCGTACCTTTCGCACACGGTGTCCGTTTTGGGCCCATAAGTACTTTTTGGAAATGTAGCGACCCTTTTGGATTGAACTCCCCACTTCGTCATGACGTATGACGGATTTCGGCCATTTTATGAAAGAATTAGCACTTTTATACTTGGAAGGCTTGGATAGTCGGCGTACGAAGAATTGAGCGTACCTTTCGCACACGGTGTCCGTTTTGGGCCCATAAGTACTTTTTGGAAATGTAGCGACCCTTTTGGATTGAACTCAGCACTTCATCGTGACGTATGGCGGATTTTAGCCATTTTCTGAAAGAATTAGCACTTTTATACCTGGAAGGCTTGGATAGTTGGCGTACGAAGAATTGAGCGTAACTTTTGCACACGGTGACCGTTTTGGGCCCATAAGTACTTTTTGGAAATGTAGCGACCCTTTTGGATTGAACTCACCACTTCGTCATGACGTATGAAAGATTTTGGCCATTTTCTGAAAGAATTAGCACTTTTATACTTGGAAGGCTTGGATAGTCGGCATACGAAGAATTGAGCATACCTTTCGCACACGGTGTCCGTTTTGGGCCCATAAGTGCTTTTTAGAAATGTAGCGACCCTTTTGGATTGAACTCACCACTTCGTCGTGACGTATGACGGATTTTGGCCTTTTTTTGAAAGAAAGAGCAATTTTATGTTTGAAGGCTCGGATAGTCGGCTTACGAAGAATTGAGCATACCTTTTGCACACGGTGTCCGTTTTTGGCCCATAAGTACGTTTTGGAAATGTAGCGACCCTTTTGGATTGAACTCACAACTTCGTCTTGTCCTATAAGGGATTTTGGCCATTTTTCAAAAGAATGAGCAATTTTATGTTTGGAAGGCTTGGATAGTCGACGTACGAAGAATTGAGCGTAACTTTTACACACGGTGTCCGTTTTGGCCCCATAAGTACTTTTTGGAAATGTAGCGACCCTTTTGGATTGAACTCACTACTTCATCGTGACGTATGAGGGATTTTGGCCATTTTTTGGAAAGAGTGAGCAGTTTTATTTTTGGAAGGCTTGGATAGTGGGCGTACGAAGAATTGAGCGTAACTTTTACACACGGTGTCAGTTCTGGCCCCATAAGTACTTTTTGGAAATGTAGGACCCTTTTGGATTGAACTCACCACTTCATCGTGATGTATGATGGATTTCGGCCATTTTCTGAAAGAATTAGCACTTTTATTCTTGGAAGGCTTGGATAGTCGGCGTACGATGAATTGAGCGTACCTTTCGCACACGGTGTCCGTTTCGGGCCCATAAGAACTTTTTGGAAATGTAGCGACCCTTTTGGATTGAACTCACGACTTCGTCGTGACGTATGATGGATTTCCGCCATTTTTTGAAAGAAAGAGCAATTTTATGTTTGAAGGCTTGGATAGTCGGCGTACGAAGAATTGAGCATACCTTTTGCACACGGCGTCCGTTTTGGGCCCATAAGTACTTTTTGGAAATGTAGCGATCCTTTTGGATTGAACTCACCACTTCATCGTGATGTATGATGGATTTCGGCCATTTTCTGAAAGAATTAGCACTTTTATACTTGGAATGCTTGGATAGTCGGCGTACGAAGAATTGAGCGTACCTTTCGCACACGGTGTCCATTACGGGCCCATAAGTACTTTTTGGAAATGTAGCGACCCTTTTGGATTGAACTCATGACTTCGTCGTGGCATATGACGAATTTCGGCCATTTTTTGAAAGAAAGAGCAATTTTATGTTTGAAGGCTTGGATAGTCGGCGTACAAAGAATTGAGCATACCTTTTGCACACGGTGTCCGTTTTGGGCCCATAAGTACTTTTTGGAAATGTAGCGGCCCTTTTGGATTGAACTCATGACTTCGTCGTGGCATATGACGAATTTCGGCCATTTTTTGCAAGAAAGAGCAATTTTATGTTTGAAGGCTTGGATAGTCGGCGTACAAAGAATTGAGCATACCTTTTGCACACGGTGTCCGTTTTGGGCCCATAAGTACTTTTTGGAAATGTAGCGGCCCTTTTGGATTGAACTCATGACTTCGTCGTGGCATATGACGAATTTCGGCCATTTTTTGCAAGAAAGAGCAATTTTATGTTTGAAGGCTTGGATAGTCGGCGTACAAAGAATTGAGCATACCTTTTGCACACGGTGTCCGTTTTGGGCCCATAAGTACTTTTTGGAAATGTAGCGGCCCTTTTGGATTGAACTCATGACTTCGTCGTGGCATATGACGAATTTCGGCCATTTTTTGCAAGAAAGAGCAATTTTATGTTTGAAGGCTTGGATAGTCGGCGTACAAAGAATTGAGCGTAACTTTTGCACACGGTGTCCATTTTGGGCCCGTAAGTACTTTTTGGAAATGTAGCGACCCTTTTGGATTGAACTCACAACTTCATCTTGTCCTATCAGGGATTTCGGCCATTTTTCAAAAGAATGACCAATTTTATGTTTGGAAGGCTTGGATAGTCGGCGTACGAAGAATTGAGCGTAACTTTTACACACGGTGTCCGTTTTGGCCCCATAAGTACTTTTTGGAAATGTAGCGACCCTTTTGGATTGAACTCACCTCTTCATCGTGACGTATGACGGATTTCGGCAATTTTCTGAAAGAATTAGCTCTTTTATTCTTGGAAGGCTTGGATAGTCGACGTACGAAGAATTGAGCGTACCTTTCGCACACGGTGTCCGTTTTGGCCCCATAAGTACTTTTTGGAAATGTAGCGACCCTTTTGGATTGAACTCACCACTTCATCGTGACGTATGACGGATTTCGGCAATTTTCTGAAAGAATTAGCACTTTTATTCTTGGAAGGCTTGGATAGTCGACGTACGAAGAATTGAGCGTACCTTTCGCACACGGTGTCCGTTTCGGGCCCATAAGAACTTTTTGGAAATGTAGCGACCCTTTTGGATTGAACTCACCACTTCATCGTGACGTATGACGGATTTCGGCAATTTTCTGAAAGAATTAGCACTTTTATTCTTGGAAGGCTTGGATAGTCGACGTACGAAGAATTGAGCGTACCTTTCGCACACGGTGTCCGTTTTGGGCCCATAAGTACTTTTTGGAAATGTAGCGACCCTTTTGGATTGAACTCAGCACTTCATCGTGACGTATGGTGGATTTTAGCCATTTTCTGAAAGAATTAGCACTTTTATACTTGGAAGGCTCGGATAGTCGGCTTACGAAGAATTGAGCGTAACTTTTACACACGGTGTCAGTTTTGGCCCCATAAGTACTTTTTGGAAATGTAGCGACCCTTTTGG
>NW_019260287.1:0-1044 GCF_002742605.1 Olea europaea var. sylvestris
GGAATCAATTAAGTGAAAAGTGGTGTTGGATTTCATGATAACTTCGGGGTTTTTTATTTTTTGGCGAACTGCAAGTCTAATTCGATTGGGATCGAGTCAATGAAAAGTGGTTTTTGATTTCATGAAAACTTCTGGTTTGTTCGTTTTTAGCGAATTGCTAGTCAAATTCGATTCGAATCGAGTCAGTGAAAAGTGGTTTTTGATTTCATGATAACTTTGGGTTTGTTCGTTTTTCGCGAATTGCTAGTTAAATTCAATTGGAATGGAGCCAATGAAAGGTGGATTTTGATTTCATGAAAACTTCGGGCTTGCTCGTTTTTGGCGAATTTCTAGTCCAATTCGATTGGAATCGAGTCAATGAAATGTGGTTTTTGATTTCAAGATAACTTCGGGTTTGTTCGTTTTTGGCGAATTGCTAGTCAAATATGATTGGAATCGAGTTAGTGAAAAGTGGTTTTTGATTTCTTGATAACTTTGGGTTTGTTCGTTTTTCGCGAATTGCTAGTCAAATTCAATTGGAATGGAGGCAATGAAAAGTGGATTTTGATTTCATGAAAACTTCGGGCTTCTTCGTTTTTGGTGAATTGCTAGTCTAATTCGATTGGAATCGAGTCAATAAAAAGTGGTTTTTGATTTCATGATAACTTCGGGTTTGTTCGTTTTTGGCGAATTGCTAGTCAAATTCGATTCGAATCGAGTCAGTGAAAAGTGGTTTTTGATTTCATGATAACTTCGGGTTTGTTCGTTTTTGGCGAATTGCTAGTCAAATTCGATTCGAATCGAGTCAGTGAAAAGTGGTTTTTGATTTCATGATAACTTCGGGTTTGTTCGTTTTTGGCGAATTGCTAGTCAAATATGATTGGAATCGAGTTAGTGAAAAGTGGTTTTTGATTTCTTGATAACTTTGGGTTTGTTCGTTTTTCGCGAATTGCTAGTCAAATTCAATTGGAATGGAGGCAAAGAAAAGTGGATTTTGATTTCATGAAAACTTCGGGCTTCTTCGTTTTTGGTGAATTGCTAGTCTAATTCGATTGGAATCGAGTC
>NW_019260288.1:0-1044 GCF_002742605.1 Olea europaea var. sylvestris
ACCACTTCGTCGTGACGCAGGAGTGATTTCGGCCGTTTTTCGAAAGAATGAGCACTTGCATATTCGGAACGCTTGGATCGTCGACGTACGAAGAATTGAGCGTAATCTCTGCACAAGGTCTCCGTTTTTTGCCCATAAGTACTTTTTGGAAATGTAGCGACCATTTTGGATTGAACTCACCACTTCATCGTGACGTATGAGGGATTTTTTCCATTCTTCGAAAGAATGAGCGCTTGTATATTTAGAACGCTTGGGGAGTCGGCGGACGAAGAATTGAGCGTAACTTTTGCACACGGTGTCCGCTTTGGGCCCATAAGAACTTTTTGGAAACGTAGCGACCATTTTGGATCGAACTCACAACTTCGTCATGACGTACGAGGGACTTTGGCCATTTTTTGAAAGAATGAGCACTTGCATATTTGGAACGCTTGGATTGTTGGCGTACGAAGAATTGAGGGTAACTTTTGCACACGGTGTCCGTTTTAGCTCCATTAGTACTTTTAGAAAATGTAGCGACCGTTTTGTATTGAACTCACCACTTCGTCTTTATGTATGAGGGATTTCGGCCATTCTTCGAAAGAATGAGCACTTGCATATTTGGAATGCTTGGATTGTCAGCGTACGAAGAATTAAGCGTAAGTTTTGAACACGGTGTCCGTTTTGGGCCCATAAGTACTTTTTGGAAATGTAGCGACCGTTTTGGATTCAACACACAACTCCATCGTGACGTATGAGGGATTTTTTCCATTCTTCGAAAGAATGAGCGCTTGTATATTTAGAATGCTTGGAGAGTCGACGGACGAAGAATTGAGCGTAAATTTTGTACACGGTGTCCGCTTTGGGCCCATAAGAACTTTTTGGAAATGTAGCGACCGTTTTGGATTGAACTCACCACGAGGGATTTTGGCCATACTTCGAAAGAATGAGCGCTTGTACTTATGGAGCGCTTGGAGATTCGGCTGACGAGGACTTGAGCGTAACTTTTGCACACGGTGTCCACTTTGGGCCCATAAGAATTTTTTGGAAATGTGGCGACCATTTTGG
>NW_019260289.1:0-1044 GCF_002742605.1 Olea europaea var. sylvestris
GTGTCCGTTTTGGGCCCATAAGTACTTATCGGAAATGTAGCGACCCTTTTGGATTGAACTCACAACTTCGTCGTGACGTATGAAGGATTTTGACCATTTTTTGAAGAACGTGCAGTTGCATTTTGGATTGACGGCGTTCGAGGAATTGATGATAACTTTCGCAGACGGTGTCCGTTTTTGGACCATAAGTAATTTTCGAAAATGTAGCGACCGTTGTGGGTTTAGCTCACGATTTCGTAATGACGTATTAGGGTTTTCGTCCTTTTTTTGAAGAACGATCGCTCGCATATTTTTCACGTTTGGATTTTCGAGCTTAGAAGAAATGAGCGTAACTTATGCAAACGGTGTCTGTTTTGGGCCCATAAGTACTTTTCGAAAATGTAGCGACCGTTGTGGGTTTAGCTCACGATTTCGCAATCACCTATTAGGGTTTTCGTCCTTTTTTTGAAGAACGATCGCTCGCATATTTTTCACGTTTGGATTTTCGAGCTTAGAAGAAATGAGCGTAACTTATGCAAACGGTGTCTGTTTTGGGCCCATAAGTACTTTTCGAAAATGTAGCGACCGTTGTGGGTTTAGCTCACGATTTCGCAATCACCTATTAGGGTTTTCGTCCTTTTTTTGAAGAACGATCGCTCGCATATTTTTCACGTTTGGATTTTCGAGCTTAGAAGAAATGAGCGTAACTTATGCAAACGGTGTCTGTTTTGGGCCCATAAGTACTTTTCGAAAATGTAGCGACCCTTTTGGATTGAACTCACAACTTCGTCGTGACTTATGAGGGATTTTGAGCATTTTTTGAAGAAAGTACACCTGCATATTTGGATTGACGGCGTTCAAGGAATTGAGCATAACTTTCGCAGACGGTGTCCATTTTGGGACCATAAGTATTTTTCGGAAATGTAGCGACTGTTGTGGGTTTAGCTCACGATTTTGTAATGACGTATTAGGGTTTTCGTCCTTTTTTGAAGAACGATCGCTCGCTTATTTTTAACGCTTGGATTTTCGAGCTTCGAAGAAATGAGCGTAACTTATGCAAACGGT
>NW_019260290.1:0-1044 GCF_002742605.1 Olea europaea var. sylvestris
GAATAAGGAAACTAAATTTTTAGCCAGAATATTTTGTACGATTACGTTTAGTATTTTGACCATAACTCTCTCTCCCAATGTCCAATTAAGGTAATTCAAAGTGTGTTGGAAAGCTAACACAAAGGAATACAAATTTTCTTGAAATATCTATTTCCAAATTTGAAGGTTTACTCGGTCAAAAGTTGATCTCAATCTCCGGCTGAAAATCTGAAAAATCCTTATGCGGTTGTAATTTGATTTATGAAAATATTATGGTCATATTTAACTTCTTTTGACTTCTAATTGCATCCAATTGACCCCTAGCATTCTTGAATCATCATTCCATCGACCATCTCTTCTATGGATTATTTGTAACTTGGTCTTTGAATTTCACTTTGGTCATTTTTCACTCATTTCTTTCGAGTTTCGTCTTTTTATCAAATTCCACAATTGCAGCATCATCCCCTTGATGCGCAAGCGTCCATAGTGGCCCCTATATCTCTTCCCGTACCTCGTACATGTCGTTACATCATCATGCATGTCAAAGTATACCACTATACAATTTCTACAGCAATTATCTAGCCATGCCCTTGCGAAACAAACGCTAATGGCCAAGACGGAGATGCAAGCTTGATTTCTGCCATTGGCAAAACTACATTAATGCATGCCCCAACATCATCCTCAAAGCTAAGCTTTCCATCCTCGATTTTACTTGCTTGCCAACCATTTTGCCACATGTTGACAATCTAATCTTCTCTACAGGAACATACACCTTAGTCTTAGGTAAACCAACAACATGCAACGTTCAGAGTGGACTTTCTTTGATACCACATGTACATGACCTTACATGACCGTCCGTTTGGTCCATAAGGTTCTGGGAGACCCAAGGCAGCCTTCTCCACACATGCGATCAGTAAGCTAAGATATACATCATGAATACAATATAAGGAGGTAGGAAGCTTGCTATCGTACCTTTATAAGAGACTTCATTAGTGCACTTTCAATAATATAGCAATAAATTCACAACAAGCAATCTTGCCATGCCACACGGGTAGGTCTATGACT
>NW_019260291.1:0-1044 GCF_002742605.1 Olea europaea var. sylvestris
GTTTCTCCAACACAATAGAAGTAACAAAATCTAGTTCATTCTTCTGATAAGCTCGTTTACATAATCTTCACGGTTTCCAGTGTCTTCTCCTTCAACATGGTGATTTCTCTTCTTCTTCAGACCACCCAATGGCGCCTTCAGTTGGAATGACCAGATGAAGTTGTTGGTGGAGTAAAATGAGGTCCGACAGTCATGATCTCGTGAACAAGATCTTCCATGCAGATAATCCCATGTTTGCCAAGAACCTAAACACAATCCAAGCTTAAGAGAAAAAAACTATACAAAATGCATGGTAGAACATTCAGACAATTTGGTGGGCCAAAATGTTGCATTTTACAAATTTGAATATGAAACTTCAGTTATTGCATCGGAAGGTCCAAAGAATTATTGAGAAGCATGATTTTTCTGAACGTTATTTGATGAGTTTTTTGAATCTCTTTCTTCATCACTGTTTTTGTCATCAAAACCCGTGCCTTGGAATGTTAGTCTAGAATTTCGATACTGGCTGCCAAAAGCAGTGCCAAATCCCCATCCAAGGCCTAACCCAACAACACAGTCACCACCAGCACTAAGACCCAAGAAGTTCAAAGACACGCCTGTAGACAGTAAGCAATAGTGGTTATGAGAAAATTAGCATGTATGCGACATAGGAACATTATAGTGCAAAATACCACCAAAAAGATGGGAAAATGGCATATCAGTAATAGTACTTTATGACGAAATGATGAACATTTCTTGAAGCTACCAAACTTCGATATAAATGGACAAATGGATGTCATGTAAAATGTCAGCATATACTTGGTGAAAAAGAAGCGTTGGGGTGTAGCATGTAAAAGATAAGCCAAAAGTTAGTTTAATGCGAGTTTTCCTCAGGAAAATACAACCGACCATCGAGGCTTACTCTGACCTAATACTAGTGAATTATTTAGAAAAATTGCAGTAGCATCTACCAAGTGACACAGATTATATATAAGCTTTAAAATCAGTTATCCCACTGAACGGTTAAAGTACATGTTCCAATGATTAGTGCCAAAGTCCCTTGGA
>NW_019260292.1:0-1044 GCF_002742605.1 Olea europaea var. sylvestris
CGACGGAGTCGGAATGGGCTAAAATTTGACAGACTGATCGGAAACAAAAATCGCGCTGGGGGCAATTACGTCATTTTCCGCGATGGAGTCGGAATGGGCTAAAATTTGACAGACTGATCGGAAAGAAAAATCGCAACGGGGCCAATTTCGTCAGTTTTCGTGACGGTGTCGGAATGGGCTAAAATTTGACAGACTGATCGGAAACAAAAGTCGCGCCGATGGCAATTTCGTCATTTTTCGCGACGGAGTCGGAATGGGCTAAAATTCGACAGACTGATCGGAAACAAAAATCGCGCTGGGGGCAATTTCGTCATTTTCCGCGACGGTGTCGGAATGGGCTAAAATTTGACAGACTGATCGGAAACAAAAATCGTGCTGGGGGCAATTTCGTCATTTTTCGCGATGGAGTCGGAATGGGCTAATATTTTACAAACTTATCAGAAACAAAAATCTCGCCGGGGGCAATATCTTCGTTTTTCGCGACGGTGTCGGAATGGGTTAAAGTTTGACAGACTGATCGGAAATAAAAATCGCGACGGGGCCAATTTCGTCAGTTTTCACGACGGTGTCGGAATGGGCTATAATTTGACAGGCTGATCGGAAACAAAAGTCGCGCCGGGGGCAATTTCGTCATTTTTCGCGCAAAGTCGGAATGGGCTAAAATTTTACAGACTTATCGGAAACAAAAATCGCGCTGGGGGCAATTTCGTCATTTCTCGCGTTGGAGTCGGAATGGGCTAAAATTTGACAACCTGATCGGAAACAAAAATTGACAAACTGATCGGAAACAAAAATCGCGCCGGGGCAATTTCGTCATTTTTCGCGACGGTGTCGGAATGGGCTAAAATTTGACAGACCGATCGGAAACAAAAATCGCGCACGGGTAAATTTCGTCATTTTTAGCAACGGCGTCGGAATGGGCTAAAATTAGATAGACTGATCGGAAACAAAAATCGCGACAGGGCCAATTTCGTCAGTTTTCTCGATGGTGTCGGAATGGGCTAAAATTTGACAGACTGATCGGAAACAAAAGTCGCGTCGGGG
>NW_019260293.1:0-1044 GCF_002742605.1 Olea europaea var. sylvestris
ATTCGCTAGAAACGAACAAACCAGAAGTTATCATGATAGCAAAAGTCACTTTTCATTGGCTCGATTTCAATTGAATTAGACTAACAATTCAGAAACGAACAAACCCGAAGTTATCACGAAATCAAAAGCCATTTTTCATTGCCTCGATTCCAATCGAATTAGACAAGCGATTCACCATAAACGAACAAACCTGAAGTTATAATGATATCAAAAACAACTTTTCAACGGCTCGATTCCAATCGAATTAGACCAGCAATTCGCTAAAAATGAAAAGATCGAAGTTATCTTGAAATCAAAAACTACTTTTCATTGGCTCGATTCCAATCGAATTAGACTATGAATTCAAAAAAAACGAACAAACCTGAAGTTATCATGAAATCAAAAACCAGTTTTTCATTGGCTCGATTCAAATCGAATTAGACTAGCAACTTGCCTAAAACGAACAAACCCGAAGTTATCTTGAAATCAAAAACCACTTTTCATCGACTCGATTCCAATCGAATTAGACGAGGGAATATTCGAAAATGAACAAACTCGAAGTTATCATGAAATCAAAAACCACTTTTCATTGCCTCGATTCCAATCGAATATGACAAGCGATTCGTCAAAAACGAACAAACTCGAAGTTATCATGAAATCAAAAGACACTTTTCATTGGCTCGATTCCAATTGAATTAGACTAGCAATTCCCCAAAAATGAAAAGACTCGTAGTTATCTTGAAATCAAAAAGCAATTTTCATTGCCTTTATTCCCAACGTATTAGACTGGCAATTCACCAAAAATGAACAAACCCGAAGTTATCATGAAATCTAAAACTACTTTACATTGACTCAATTCCAATCGAATTAGACTAGCAACCCGCCAAAAATGAAAAAAACTCGAAGTTATCATGAAATTAAAAACCACTTTTCAATGGCTCAATTCCAGTATAATTATACAAGCAATTCACCAAAAATGAGTAAACCCGAAGTTATCATGAAATCAAAGACAACTTTTCATTGGATCGATTTCAATCGAAGTTGACTAGCAGTTCGCCAAAAATG
>NW_019260294.1:0-1044 GCF_002742605.1 Olea europaea var. sylvestris
TTTGACGAGGAGCAGCTTCTTCGCGCCCACGTTGTTTATCGTACCTGGGCGGGGGCCTGTTTGCTTGGGGCGATTCATTTCTGTGCCTGGGGGGTTCCGCCCTGGAGTGGTGTGCAAAGTCTCGGTAATCTGCCGTGTCGTGTCCATAGGACCTGTGGTGTACACAGTATCCTGGTGGGTTCTGATTCGACCTATTTCTAGGTCCCGAAACCCGGCCTCGACCTCTCCCTCTACGGGATCCTTGGGGGGTTTCCATCTGATGGGTGTTAGTAATTGGGTTGATATCCTCATATGCCAAGGTAGGAACCGCGTTCAAAGTGGTGGTGGCAAGTGCTTGGTTAGAACTCTCATTCCCAGCCTGGTTCATTTGGTAGTCCATCAGGTCGGAAGTCGGCCCTCTAGCACGCTAACTCTGAGGAGGTGAGAGGCCTCTACTTGCCCTGTTCCTATGCTCAATCAATTCTTCATTGATGATTTTTTGCCTATCATCTCGAGTAGGGCATCATAAGTGGTGGGATCTTGATTTTGCACGTCCCTCCAGAATAAGGTATTCATGTTCAGGCCTCCCCTTAAAGCGGATAGTGCCTCCGGTCGGTGACTTGCACGCAATACGTCATTTCGTCTGTGAAGCGAGATAGGAAGCTCTTTAGGGATTCCCCATGTGCTTGTCTCATGTCTTGGAGACGCTGGATGGGGGCCTCTCCTTCTTTGCTTACCGCGAACCTCTTCAAAAATGTTGTCTTGAACTTGGGCCAGCTTCTTATGCTCCCCGGTGGCAACCTGCTATACCATATTTCAACTGCTCCACTAAGTGTTAAATGGAAAGCTCTGCACTTCACAGCTGGGGTGACGCCCCTTAGGCTCATGTGGATTTTATAAGCATTCAGATGCTTCTCCGAGTCGTCCCTTCCATCATACTTTGGTATCTTTGGCATTACATAGTGACTTGGAACCTGGACATTTCTTAGTTCCATTGAGAACGACAGATTCTCATCGTTATCGTCCAAGTCACAGGATTCTGCTGTTCATCTGAATCATATTTTT
>NW_019260295.1:0-1044 GCF_002742605.1 Olea europaea var. sylvestris
AAAAAAAAAATTAGTCATTTTTCACCAAGATGGCCAAGTGTTTTATGCCATAAATATGACTTATCAGACTGTACCACTAAGTTTATAGCATTATTGGATAAAAGAAGTTCGAAGCCCATTATATAAATTCCATTGGACTTAGGTGTGCTGATAATGAGTTTTTGATTTCTAGATATATTTGAAAAATCATTTTTAAATCTCAATTTGATAATCTTGATCATTTAAAACCCCTAAGGAGATGAGATTTCTTTTAAGTACTGGAACATACCTAGTATGTTTCAGTAGCATAACTGACCATTTTTCAATTTCAAAACAATGTTGAAATACCCTTCACATGGCATGACTCATTGTTACCTAGTTTTACAAAACCTTCATTAGAATCAGATGAAAAGAACAGCCTGAATCGAAAACCTAATTTTGATCAAACTTTTCAATTAAGGACACATAAGTTACCCCAATATTAGCCCCTACTTCTTTATAGTAAGCAGCAACTGCAGAAGAGCCATTATCTTGATTAGACTCACTGCTTTGGTCATTTTCTTTCTTAAACCAGACCTTTATTAAGTGGCTTATTTTCTCACAATTTTTGTCTTTCTCTCAGTTGTTCTCCCACTTTTTGTTAGTGAAGCTCCTATTCTTGTTTTGATCTACTTGACTGAATTACTCAGCTCCTTAGGAAGCAATAAAAAAATGTTTTGTCTAATATATGAATGATTGTATTAGATTTTGGATCCTCCTATTGCCATTTATTTTAATTCTTGATTTGTAATATAGTCAATTTAATGCTTTTGTGACAATCGATAACACTAGTGTATTTAATTCTCTTTTTCTAGACAAATTAAATATATTATCATCATGACCAGATCCTATTACCAGTCTGAATTCATATGACCAAAATGCATTAAGTTATAGGTTATCCACGTGATTGCATATGTGATAAAGATTATTTCTAATTTTATCTACGTATGTTAATTTTTGTCGCATTCTATACTTAATGTAAGTCTTCCAACACCATAACAAGCAACTAATTATTCAATTCATGCG
>NW_019260296.1:0-1044 GCF_002742605.1 Olea europaea var. sylvestris
AAACGGACACCGAGTGCAAAAGTTACGCTCGATTCGTCGTACGCCGACTATCCAAGCGTTCCAAATATAAAGTGATCATTCCTCCGAAAAATGGTCGAATTGCCTCATACGTCAAGACGAAGTGGTGAGTTCAACCCAAAACGGTCGCTACATTTCCGAAAAGTACTTATGGGCCCAAAACGGACACCGAGTGCAAAAGTTACGCTCGATTCTTCGTACGCCGACTATCCAAGCGTTCCAAATATAAAGTGATCATTCTTTAGAAAAATGGCCGAATTGCCTCATATGTCAAGACGAAGTGGTGAGTTCAATCCAAAACGGTCGCTACATTTCCAAAAAGTACTTATGGGCCCATAGCGGACACCGTGTGCAAAAGTTACGCTCGATTATTTGTACGCCGACTATCCAAGCATTCCAAATATAAAAGTACTCATTCTTTCGGAAAATGGCCGAAATCGCTCATACGTCAAGACGAAGTGGTGAGTTCAACCCAAAACGGTCGCTACATTTCCGAAAAGTACTCATGGGCCCAAAACGGACACCGAGTGCAAAAGTTACGCTCGATTCTTCGTACGCCGACTATCCAAGCGTTCCAAATATAAAGTGATCATTCTTTCGAAAAATGTCCTAATTGCCTCATACGTCACGACGAAGTGGTGAGTTCAACCCAAAACGGTCGCTACATTTCCGAAAAGTACTCATGGGCCCAAAACGGACACCGAGTGCAAAAGTTACGCTCGATTCTTCGTCCGCCGACTATCCAAGCGTTCCAAATATAAAGTGATCATTCTTTCGAAAAATGGCCGAATTGCCTCATATGTCAAGACGAAGTGGTGAGTTCAATCCAAAACGGTCGCTACATTTCCAAAAAGTACTTATGGGCCCATAGCGGACACCGTGTGCAAAAGTTACGCTCGATTATTCGTACGCCGACTATCCAAGCATTCGAAATATAAAAGTGCTCATTCTTTCGGAAAATGGCCGAAATCGCTCATATGTCACGACGAAGTAGTGAGTTCAACCCAAAACGGTCGCTACATTTCC
>NW_019260297.1:0-6424 GCF_002742605.1 Olea europaea var. sylvestris
GTCGAGTATATCTCATTGACAAAGAATTCAAGTGAGTGAGGTTCTTGGAAGCTTAGGATCAGTGATTGATTTGATCAGATCTTACAATTTGGACGGGCAATGTGTTATGCTGACCACTAATTGTGAGTTTCCTTGATCCTTCTCATTTCAGTGTTGTGGGATATACTTTGCTGCTGAGCTTGATTGAGTACAAGACTCTTGTGATGCGTGGTGATCTTGAAAGGGCAAATGAGGTCTTACCATCAATTCCAAAGGAGCATAAGAATAGGTTTGTTTTATCTTAGACACGTATATGACTGTAGGAAGAAAGTTTCGTAATGAATGGAATTAATGCATTTGTTTTGGTTTAGAAATTGAAACTCTTAATTAACATTTTATGAATTGTTAAGTAGATAACATTGTGAATGGTCCTATTTGCTTGCTGTCTGTGCTATGTAATGAACAGAAGTTGTCTCGTGGCTTTTTTTTTTTTTTAATGAAACAAGAGCATTGTTAATGTATATGCACATTTATATTTCTTTGATGAGGGCTAGTTAGACTTATCGTGTTCTTGTTAAACCGAATTATTGACCTATAGTTCAAGTGTTTATCAGTGACTACTTATGTGGTTGGGAAATATGTCATGTTTCTTCTGCTCGTGCCTGCCTGCTATTTTGTCTGATTAGTATTGAATCCCCCCCCCCCCCCCCCCCCCCCCAACGACCAAAAAAAAAAAAGGAAAAAGATAAGAAATTCAATACAAAAAATGCTTGAAAATTGTTTTTTCACACATCTTTTTCTATAAATTATTTTGCTTGAATGTAAACATTAAGTTGATTATGTTGTCAGTGTGGCTCGTTTCTTGGAATCGCGGGGAATGATAGAAGAAGCGTTAGAAGTTGCTACAGAATCTGATTACAGATTTGAGCTAGCCATACAGCTGGGTAAACTAGAGATAGCGAAGGTAAATGCTGCTTACTTATATATTGGGATGTGATTAGAAGCAAACATTACCTGGGCAGTTTTCTCAGTCTGGAGAAGAATCAGAATTTTGGTTCTCTTTCTTTGTGTTCAGTTTCATGCTTTGGCATAACATGTGCTGCTTATAAGTGGAACATTTTGCTATACTTGTCTACAGGAAATAGCCACATTAGCACAAAGCGAGTCTAAATGGAAGCAATTGGGTGAATTAGCTATGTCCACTGGAATGGTATTGTCTTATCCTCAATTTGTTCAGATGTCGCGTTAGCTGAAATGCATATTGATTTGCTGCTGCTTCAAAAAAAAAAAAAAAAATTTGTGAATGGTGTGTGAACTCCAGCGTGAAACAATTGTTAGTACTTAAACAAATGTATTTTTTTTGTGGTCCTGAAAACAACTTTTTGTTGACAAAACGACCTCAACTTTTTGTTGTCTTAAAGTGAATTTCTGAAATTCTTGGATGCACAAACGATTGCCATGAGGAGATAGAACTTTGATTTTCTTTCCCTTTTTACTTGAATTGGACAAAAAGCTTGCACCATTCCTCCATTCTTGAATTCTTTATAACTGTATGCTGTCATATTGCAGTTAGAGATGGCTGAGGAATGTTTAAAGCAAGCAAATGATTTGAGCGGTTTACTACTACTCTATTCTTCTCTGGGAGATGCCGAAGGAATAACTCAACTTGCATCTCTTGCCAAAGAGCATGGGAAGAACAATGTTGCATTCCTCTGTCTATTTATGTTGGGTAAATTGGAGGACTGCCTTCAGCTGTTGGTTGATAGGTAATTCTTGCTGTCACTTTATCTGGCTGGTGTACCTCTTTAACTCTGATGATTTCTGAATCACAATTTCTGTACAGCAATCGGATACCTGAAGCTGCATTGATGGCTCGTTCTTATCTTCCTAGTAAAGTGTCAGAAATTGTGGCTCTCTGGAGAAAGGACCTCAATAAGGTTGCAGTTCAATTATGATGAATTGGCTTGTGCTTGTGATTCTGTGCAGTGATGCATTATTCTCTATTTTCAAAACATGTGCAACTGAATAATGGACGAGGCACAATTAAGAACCTTACTGCAAATAATGACATCTAATATACTGATTATGATCCTTCAATTCACTGTTTTTTTCATCGAAAGTTGATATTTACAAGCTTTCATTTAGATTACAATTATATATGATTCTTCGAATTCTCATTAAAAAATTGTGTTTGCAAATTTTCTCCTAAGTCAATTCGTTAAATTTCTAAATATGTTAAACTATTTTCTATATCTAACTCCCTGTATTCGTGTTATTAATAACTCGATATATGTTGACCAACAGATGAAGAAGGGTTGCATACATTATATCTTCCTGTATTCATCGTTGTTTATTATAATTCCTTTGTTGTGTTAAAATGTGTTTACCCTCCTTTAGTTTTGAGAGCAGTCACAACTCACTTAAATTTCCCTGCTTAGTCTTCTTATTCAGTTTGGATTCTTTTTCTTTTGTTGGGACTGTAGTGGGGGCGGGTTTATCTGTCAAAATGAAGGCATGGCATATCTGTGGGGAAAGTATTATAATTCCTGCTCAAAAGGTTACATTTTCTACTTCATAGAAGTGAACTGCAAGATGTAACTTTGTTTGATTATTTTACAGCAAACTTTCTGTTCTATTCACCTGGATTGTGTGGTTTGCAGATTAATCAGAAAGCTGCAGAATCTCTGGCTGATCCTGCAGAATATCCCAATTTATTTGAGGACTGGCAAATTGCACTTGATGTTGAATCTAAAGTTGCCGAGACAATGTATGGATTTATTTATGGGTTTTATTTCCTCCTCCTTGTTTGATAAAGCTACTTGTGTATTTTACACAGATAGTCTAGCATTTAATTTATCAGTGTCATATCCCTTGTATTTTATATCATTCTGGAACACCATTATAGCTCATAACCATTCAGCTATAAGTTAGCTGTATTATATTTTTTCTTCTTTCATTTTGGAGCCTGTCATCTCAGTTATCTTTGAGGTTATGGGACAGTTTGAAGAGTATGCATTAGAGTAAACATAAAAATCTTTTTCAACATTGCAGGGGTAATTATCCTCCAGCAGCTGAATATGTACAGCATATTGATAGATCAACCGCAAGCCTTGTGGAAACTTTCAGAAACATGCAAGTGCACGAGGAAGAACCACTGGAAAATGGAAGCTTGGATCATGAGGTTCAACTCAATATGTTGTACAAATAAACTAATTGAATTTAGTGTGTTGTGCTTGATTGAACTTTAATTCAAAGGAATGAAAGCATTGAGCTTAAATAACTCACTCAGAATGCATTTCAAAGGATTACTTTATCCAGCCTGATGGAATTTTGAATTTGTTTTATAATATATGTTGTTGGAAAATAAAATAAAGAAAAATACTATTCACTTTCTGATGCTTTTGTGTCCCTTTTTATCTTTTATTTCTTGCTGAGTAAAACTTGTCAGATTTGCAAATTTTGACCAGCAATTAATGCCTTGTGGTTTTTTTTTGTTCCTTGTAAAAGTAACTTGGGCACTCATGTTTCCAACTGTATTTTTAGATTACCTGTAGTTGACTTACTCAGTCTATAAGTTGGTTTTGAGAGCTGGTTTCTGTTATTTTCTCCAGGTTGTAGAGCAGAATGAAGAGGAAGCACAAGAGGGGGGGCAAGATGATGCAGAGGAAGAGGGGCATGAGGAGAGCCAAGAAGAGGCTGTTGTGGTGGATGCTGACTCAACAGATGGTGCTGTACTAATCAACTCTAACGAGGCTGATGAAGAGTGGGGTACGAATAATGAAGGAAAACCGTCAGCCTAAAAGCGATTGGTTGGGCAAGTGTGAAATACTAGTTTTTTGGCTGGTGATTAATTGGATTTCTTTTAGTTGTCGTTCTGATTCCCTTTCTTATATTCTATATACATGCTTATTTCATTTAAGCTTATATATGTTCCCTTTCTTATATACTATTGATTTGTGTTAGTAATTAATAAATTCTACCAAATTTTATTGCTTTAAAGTTTGGTGGGTAAAAGAAGATTTACTAACAGAGACATTTTGAAGTTACAGTGGTATCTGATAGATCATCAAGAAGTCATTTATTTTGATTATGATATATAATGCATTAGAATGGAGAAATCTTTTCTTGGTTCTTTTGGTTCAGTTTTTCATTGCTAATGCTCATAGATTTTTATTTTTTATTTTTATCGGATCCTATGTCTTCTCAATCATCATCTGGTGCTTCAATTTAATTTGGTGCCTTAAAATGAACTGAATTTGCAGTTTAGCATGCCTTCTATTTCTTCTCGTGTCTCATAGGTTATTTGTTTTGTATTTTGACCATTATGCATCAGCTTTGATTTAATGACAGAGCCTTGTGTTTGCAGTGCTTACACCACGTCACTAGGTCCACTCAAGATAGCTGGTTCCTGCCGGTTGTGACTCCTTAAGGTGAGGAATTGAAGTTACGAGATTCTCATTTCTATAATAAATCCATCTGGTAGAATTTCAAATGCTTCCTATTTTGATTTTCTTGTAACATGTCCTGTTCTAGTAATCTCACATGCATATACTTTCTGAATTTTTTGGTGAATTGGCATTTGCTTGTTTATTGATTTTGGCAGCGGCATTGAGATATGAATTGTTTGCCATTTCTCTTATTCATAGCCAACAAAAATGTGTATCTTAATTTTTTGGGTGTGCTAGAAATCTATTTGCATCGAATCATTGACATCTGTAAGCAACTGAAATAAAGTTGAGGATATCTGATCTAACAAGCCTTCTCTCTGCAAATTTATTTCAGGAATCATTTAATTTTCATCTTTGGCCTTATTATTGCGACTCTTCATATTGTTTATTTATAAACTTATCTAGTATTGCGTACTTTGTTTCTTCTATTTCTGGAATAAGTTGTACTACGTAGTTCGGATAAATATACTTGGACCTGCCGATCGTTTCCATCTATTTAAATTGTTATACCGGTTCTTTGCTTGTTTTCCTGTAAAGAAAGTTAAATTCATTTTCTTTTGCCAGGTATTCTAGATGTTTCGGTAAAGTGGTGATCCAGTAATCGCGTGGTGTCATTTTGTAGCTCAATTACTTTTTGTCTTTCGAACTCATTGTAGACTTTGAAGCTACACCTTATAGTTTAGTTCACTATAGTTTTACTATATTCTTTCATGGGGCACTGTACTTAAATGTATACAACGACAGTAGGAATTACAATTCTTCAGATTTTCATACATCACATATTGTATGCTTGATTTCCCTTCTGCATGGCGCGTCTCTTTTATTATTTTTCCCTTTATAGATTGTTCATTATGTTGTAGATTATGTTTTGACTTTTGTTGACTCGTTTTGTGATTTACTTGGGTAAGAAACACTATTAGTCACTCGACTTGTAGCTAAGTTTTAGGTCTGTCAACTAACTTTATAGCTGGTATTGCAATAAATCAAACCTTTTGATAGTTGGGTCTCCAATCTTCAATGAAAAATGTAAAAGAATAATATTTTAGCTCGTGATTAGTTGACGGAATTTTGTCCTCCGTGAGTAGGGAGCTAAATATTACAAAACTAAATCTGGAAACTCAATTATCAAATGGAAATTGGAGAGAGATCGAAGTGTTGAGCTAGCCTGATCCAAGTCAAGTTGGCTTCCGTGGACAGGCTAACAGCTTTCCTTTTTTATTTTTTAAATACAATTTGAAAAGAAAAAAAAAAGGTGTTAAACACGGTGTCACGTTGGGTCGATTTGTGATGTCTCTATAACATGTTTTAGGTGATTCGATACTGTCAACTATGCAAAGAATGTGAAAATCCATTAGCTCGATTCAAAGCTAAGTGAAATATATCTCCAATCAAATACAACATCATCCAATTTTATTTTATAACTATTTTTAGTGTTTTTATATCTAGAAGTTGCTAAGAAATATGACTTTTGAAGAGTGAATAGTTGTTTCTAAGATTAAAAGGTTATTTTTGAACAAGTTTACATGATTTTTTGAGGAAATATTTCATCTTATTAGAAGAAGTTTTAGAGGAAGTGATTTGACGTTATTTTTTCAGAAAACATTTCTAAAAAAAATAATAATAATAAAATAAAATAAAATTGAATTTTTGCACCCTAAATTATTGAATAAACGCACCGTACAATTTTTTATTTATAAATCCATTTTAAGTTATATATATGCCATTTTTAGTTAAGTTCCTCCCAACTTTATCCGATCAGGAAATAAGAAAAGAAATAACAATAATAAAGACAGACTCGTAGCATATATCTCTCCCAACTTTATATATATTCCTTCTCATCTCCTTCTTTCCGCTTCACGGCCCTAGGGTTTTGACACAACCAAATACTGAAGCTTCAAATTTTAGCGAATCTCCCGACGCAAATCCCACTACTTCTCTCAGGTACCTGATTCTCTTACAGATGGCGTGTAGGTTTTTTTTTTTTTTTTTTTTTCTTA